>NC_134477.1:47850277-47892777 GCF_964194025.1 Convolutriloba macropyga
TCTTTTCCAATTTTTTGATAAAACTAGCCCTCCCCCCAATCCCCCCCCAAAAAGCACAAAGTAAAGAAAACTAAGCTTAAAATCCTCAATTACAATTCCTAGTAAAATGTGGTGACTCAAGATCAAAAATCGGATATAAGACATAAAAAAGTGTTGGAAACCAAAAACATTAACCAATCGCACCTCATGAATAATGGAGAAGAACGTTTCGGTGTTATTGAATTAGGATTATTTGGAATCGTATGGTCCATCGACTATTTTAAACATTAGTTATACGGCAAAGGTTGCACGCTAATCACAGATCATTACGCATTATCATATATACTTAATGACGAGAAATCAAACAACTTTTGTAATACTAGACTTTCATGTTGGATTGATCAACTCCTTCCCTAAAATATTAACAATGAAAACATGCCAGGAGCAAAAATAGGTTTGCTCCTGGTATGTAAGGTGTGCAAATACACTGCAAAAATTTGGCGATAAAGAATGTGAACAATCTAAACAAGTGAGTACAATAAGCACCATATTTGACACCAAATGTCCAAATCACAACCAACTACCTCATATAAGCACGAAATTGAAAAAAAAAACAGAACTCTAAATACAGTGCGACCAAACCTCTCTGGCATTTTGCCCAAAAACTCTTCTTAGTACCAAACACTCAAAAACGCAGTACTCAACAAAATTAAAAATGCTAAGAGAAAGACCAAAAAACCTTTAAAGCCCAGACAATCTTAACTCTGAAGACAATTCATAAAATTCACCAAATTATATAACTCCTGGAACAAACAAATCGTATTCAGACCCAACACCATTCACTAACACCTGAATTGCAGTTGGAGAACAACGGTTGAAGATTATCATAGACAGAATTTTTCGCAAGAAACTCCTAGCCACCTCGTCGGTAAAGACGAAATCCTAAAGGAAATGAGAGATAGTGTCATTCGCAAAAATGAAATCAGTCTTAAAGAATTCAGCCCGCGCATCCACTCATTTCGGAGGGATATTGGTGTGTAAAATGGATGCTTATGCATTCATGAACGTATTGTCACACAAATGGCCATAAAAGAAGCAGTGCTGTGAGAAATACATTGGACAAATCCTCAAAAATGTTTTCACTAGCACAGAAATTTTGGTGGCGATATACCCATCGGGATATACTAGCGAAGGCTAGGGAGTGCAAAGCGTCAACAGATATTAGTAAAATTTTTTAACCAGTGATTCCGCGTAGCGAAAATTCACCTTTATCTGATTGTAAGGAATCAAACTAAGAAACGAGAAATAGATTTTGGCATCTCTATTTTAAACGAAAAAAGAGTAGAACAACGCTTTCTAATTGCCATTGATAGATATTCTAATCATCGTACAGTTGAATTGCTAAATAATGCAACCTGTTCGAATGTTATAATTTTTTTAATTTAAATAGTTATGTAAATATATATATATATATATATATATATATAAAATCGCGGTGTTCCACGGTCCATTAGAATAGACCAGGCTAAATGTTGGACAGGAAAAAGATTTGAAGATTTTCCGCAAACAGAGATGAAAGCTATTTATGCACCAGCAAACAACATTAGAGCAATCGGACATGTTGACAGTCTATTTCAAATTGCAGAAAAACTTTTATCAACTATGAAAGGTCATCTAAATAAAAAATTGGATGTAGAACATGCAGTACAAGCAATAATTGAAAAACTACATCAAATTAGCTTCAAGTTAAACCCCATTCGTGGGTCACTTTAGCAGAAAATATATTGCAGAAAACTCCAATATAATAATAAAACCAGACAGTAAATCCGTAGGAAATGAAAAAGTCAATACAATTTATCTGATGATACCAAACTCGGACGATTGCACCTCACAAACTAATAAAGGTCAGATCCAGGAATACACAGGATAAAAAAAACAGAACTCTAAAAACAGTGCGACCAAACCTCTCTGACATTTTGCCCAAAAACACTTCTTAGTACCAATCACTCAAAAACTCACTACTCAACAAAATTGAAAATGCTACGAGAACGACCAACAAAAACCACTAAAGCCCAAGTAACCTTTAACTCTGAAGACAATTCAGAAAATTCACCATATAATATAACTCCTGGAACAAACAAATCGTCTTCAGGCCCAACATCATCCACTAACACCTGAGTTGCAGTTGGAGAGCAACGGTTGACGAACAACACTAACAGAATTTTTAGCGAGAATCTCCTAGCCATCCTTATCGGTAAAAACAAAGCCCTAAAGGAAGTGACAGATAGTGTCATTCGCAAACAATGAAAAAAGACATAAAGAATTTAGCTCGCGCATCAACTCATTGCGGAGGGATATCGGTGTGTAAAATGGATGCTTATGCATTGATGAATTTATTGTCATACAAAAGGCCAAAAAAGAAGCAGTGCTGGGAGAAAAACAATTGACAAATCCTAAAAAATGTTTTCACTAGCACAGCATTTTTGGTGGCCATATACCCATCGGGATATACTAGCGAAGGCTAGGGAGTGCAAAGTGTCAACAGATATTAGTAAAAAATTTTAACCAGGGATACCGCGTAGCGAAAGTTCACCTTTATCTGATTGTTAGGAATCAAACGAAGAAACCAGAAATAGACTTTGGCAAATATTAGAACAACACTTCCTAATTGCCACTGATAGATATTCTAATCATCGTACAGTTGAATTGCTAAATTATGCAACCTGTTTGAATGTTATAATTTTTTTTTATATAAATATTTATGTGAATGTATATATATATATATATATATATATATATATTATATATATATATATATATATATATATATATATATATTTATATATATATATATATATATATTTATATATATATATATATATATATATATATATATACATATATAAATCGCGGTGTTCCACGGTCCATTAGAATAGACCAGGCTAAATGTTTGACAGGAAAAAAATTTGAAGATTTTAGTGGTCGGAAGAGCCGTTTGCGCCGCAAATGCCGATGCGCACAATCGTCAAGAGCGCATGCAAGACGATGAGAACCAATAAGACTGGTGTGAGGCCATTTCCCGCCCGAAAGCTGCATCGAAGTCGAAATTGCGCGGAAAATAAACGCAACGCGGAGGCAAAAACGCAATTTTATTGAGCGGTACCTAGTGCATGCTCCATGAAACACCGTTTGAAAAGTAAGAGCAACAACGATCGTGATGAAAGAGCCTAGTGAGGCAAAGCACGCGCCAATATTAGTAACATAGCCGTATTCGATACAAAAGATGAGCACTCAAAACACTAGCCCAATACGCAGACCGATGTTCTCCTAGAATGAATGAAAAATTTCTGCAGCAGAAAAAGTCAACCAAAAGAAAGACCTACAGATAAAAAATTTGTGAAGCAGGAAATTAAACTTTCTCAGGAGCAAGCAGATGACCTTATTATAATTTTTTCTCGTTCTTGCATATTAACATCCAGTAGGGTTGCCAGAGCACTGAAAATGAAATTCCCAAAAAAGAAAACATAAATGTGTTGAGGAAATTTAAAATCGACCCGGTTGCAATCAAATGCTTCAATTCAGTCAAAAAATTTCAATCAAAGCTATTTATACACCATCAAATAAAGATAGATAATTCTGACTTGTTGACAGTTTGGTTCGAACAGATTCAGAAAATTCACTAAATAATATAACTCCTGGAACAAACAAATCGTCTTCAGGCTCAACACCATCCACCAACACCTGAGTTGCAGTTGGAGAACAACGGTTGACGAACACCATAAACAGAATTTTTAGCAAGAAACTCCTAGCCATCCTCATCGGTAAAAACGAAGCCCTGAAGGAAGTGAGAGATAGTGTCATTCGCAAAGAATAAAAAAAGACCTTTAGAATTCAGCCCGCGCATCCACCCATTGCGGAGGGATATTGGTGTGTAAAGAGGATGCTTATGCAGTGATGAACGTATTGTCAGACAAAAGGCCATAAAAGAAGCAGTGCTATGAGAAATACATTTGACAAAACCTCAAAAATGTTTTCACTAGCACATCATTTTTGGTGGCCATATACCCATCGGGATATACTAGCGAAGGCTAGGGAGTGCAAAACGTCAACAGATATTATTAAAAAATTTTAACCAGGGATTCCGCGTAGCGAAAGTTCACCTTTATCTGATTGTAAAGAATCAAACGAAGAAACCAGAAATAGACTTTGGCATCTCTATTTTAAACGAAAAAAGAGTAGAACAACACTTTCTAATTGCCACTGATAGATTTTCTAATCATCGTACAGTTGAATTGCTAAATTATGCAGCCTGTTCGAATGTTATAAAAATTTTTTTATTTATATGTTTATGTGAATATATATATATATATATATATATATATATATATGTATATATATATATATATATATATATATGTATATATATATATGTATATATATATATATATATATATATATATATAAAATCGCCGTGTTCCACGGTCCATTAGAATAGACCAGGCTAAATGTTTGACAGGAAAAAGATTTGAAGATTTTAGTGGTCGAAAGAGCCGTTTGCGCCGCAAATGCCAACGCGCACGATCGTCAAGAGCGCATGCAAGACGATGAGAACCAATAAGACTGGTGTGAGGCCATTTCCCGCCCGAAAGCTGCATCGAAGTCGAAATTGCGCGGAAAATAAACGCAACTCGGTGGCAAAAACGCAATTTTATTGAGCGGTACCTAGTGCATGCTCCATGAAACACCGTTTGAAAAGTAAGAGCAACAACGAGCGTGATAAAAGAGCCTAGTACGGCAAAAGTGAACGCGCCAATATTAGTAACATAGCCGTATTCGGTATAAAAGATGAGCACTCAAAACACTAACCCAATAAGCAGACCGATGTTCTCCTAGAACGGATGGAAAATTTCTGCAGCAGAAAAAGTCAACCAAAAGAAAGACCTACTGATTAAAAATTTTGTGAAGCAGGAAATTTAAACTTTCTCGCGAACAAGCAGATGACCTTAGTATCATTTTTTCTCGTTCTTGCATATCAACATCCAGTAAGGTTGCCAGAGCACTGAAAGTGAAATTCCCAAAAAAGAAACATAAATGTGATGAGGCATTTCAAAGTCGACCCGATTGCAATCAAATACTTCAAGTCAGTCAAAAAGTTCAATCAAAGCTATTTATACACCATCAAATAAAGGTAGATAATTCTGACTTGTTGACAGTTTGGTTCGAACAGTAGAAAAACAATTATCATGTATGAAAGGTCATATTAATAAACAATTAAAGAAAAACATTCAATACATGCAATCATTTAAACACTACATAAAACCAAAAGGAAAACTAGAAGTTAAACCGCATTCGAGGGACACTTTGGCTGAATATGTTATGCAGCAATATCTAATATAGTAACAGAACCAGACCCTAAACACATCAGCTATAATAAAATACAATACTCTTTAAATGAAGATACCATATTCGGACGATTGCACCTCAGAGATAAACAACGGCCAGACATAGTCCTGTGTAGAAATTTTGAGGTCAAATAAGCCATTTGCATCGCAAATTCCAGCCGCTATGAAAGTCAAGCACAAACGCAAGATAATGGGAGCCGAGTAGTATGGTCTGAGCGCATTTCTCTAGCAATCTCAAGAACCGAACTCCGCAGCCAATTAAAAGTTGCGAGGAAAATTAACGCAAATCGAAGGCAAAACACAATTTGGTTGAACTGGAAGTGTTGGCTCCCGGAAGCACAGTTGCAAAAATAAAAGCCTTACAATACAATAAGCGTGATTAAAACGCCTAATAAGGCGGAAGTCCGAGTCGGAATTTCCGACATAGCCAAATCTGGTACAGAAGATGAGCGCTAACAAACAGCCCAATAGGCAAACCATCGTCCCCTTAAACTCAAAAAAAACTCCGGAGCAGAAACTTGTCAGCCACAAGACAAAACTGCCAAGAAAAATTTTTGAAGCAAGAAAATTAAACGTTAGTATCGTTTCTTCTCGCTCCTGCGTATCAACATCTAGTAATGTTGCCAAAGCATTCAAAATGAGAAACACAAAAAAAACATAAATTTTATGAGGCATATCAAAATCAACCCAATCTCACTCAATTACTTCAACTAAGTCCACAAATAGCAATCGCAGCACCACCTACTCAACCCATACCCACATCGTCCTCCGCGCCGCATTGAGCACCAAAATTGCGAAAACTAAAAGTTCGGCCCCAACTAGTCATTCTTCGGACTCCGAACATTCATCAAATAGAAACGCCATATCAAGAAAAAGGAAATCAAAAGTCACAAAAACAAATATAACACGGAAATTTAGTAAACCAATTCTTTTTTATTGCTATTTTGAACTAACTTTGTATTTCATTTCCTTTTTCTCACTTTTGGATCTCTCAACTCAGTTTACAATCGAATCTTCAAAGGAACATTCTTCAAATAGGTGATCAGTGTTGAAAATACTAAATAGTCTTTCGCGACGAATTCTCCAATTGAAGCGTTAGAGAAAAAGAATTCAAGAAACCAGATTAGGCAAACGCGACGCAAACTCCCACTTAAATCTTAGATATCACAAATGCAGTGCAATCTACTCAACTAAATGATTACGCTGCTTAACACAATTTGCAAGTACTCAGGTTATTGATCTTGCATGTATCATTTTTTTGGCATTTGCCAAAGAGTGAGTACATAAATGTAGTTGTTCCAATCTATCCGTTCTTTTTTATAAGTAAGTCTCTTATTCTGCTGCCTATGTTTTTTTAGTAGAAAGGCTCATACCAGAAATGTCTGCTGAACAAAAGTCCAGCGGGTTGCCCTAAATAGAATTTATTTTTAGGGACAGGTGGTATGATTATTTTAGGACCTTTCAAATTTTTATTGTTTCGCAAAATCGATTGACTATGATGAAAGTTTATCAGTGTTGCCTATAATGATTTGATATTCTTTTGAGCAGGAAGATAATTATATCCTTAAAATATTGCAAGTAATTGGTTGTTTAACTGAAACACAAAGTATGCCTTTGTTTTCATCTTTTAAATTTTCCAGTATCAGCCTGAAAATAGCAGAAAAACCTATTCAATTAAGGATTCATGTAGGGTGCAATAGAGAGCTCTTTTGGAACATTTCACCAAAACCGCTTGTATATTGGACTTGATGCGTTATATAACCACCGCATATCTTTGATAATGCTATGTAGCGCTTAGTTGAAAAACAAAAGTAGTGAAAACAACGGTGAAGATAAATTTAATAAGAAATAATTAGTCTTCCTCTGCTTGCAATTTTTGTTTCCGAATAAAATGTGCTGAATGTTGGAGCCAAAATTGAATCTATTTACCCCCCCCCCCCCCCTCCGTTTCTTAATTGGTCCCCCTTAAAAAAATTATGCGTAGTTATATAACATAACTATCTGAAAAAATCGCACTTGCTCCCGGGGGGAAGGGGGATAGAATTGATCCGAAAATTTCCTAAGTTTTTCATCACACTAGCGGCGTTTTCATTTCATCATATAGTCACAGATTTGTTTATTTTAAATACACTCTTTATATTTGAGAACATATAAGTATTTGACAATCTGACTTGACATTGATAGTTAGCCTATGAATTTTCATATTTGCCATCCAGAAAAAAAAAACCAAGAATCTGGACTCAGAGTTACTTCAGTTGATGGAATTTCTGATAACTAATTAGGTTGTATTTTGTTAACCTTTACTATTAATCTTAGATTGTCATATATACACAACCAAGTTTTGCCAAGTTCATTTGAATTCTCTCATAACATTGATCGCAATCAAAACATGGGTTTGCTTTTTGCGGCAGTTTTATATGTTCTGTTTTCAGGCTGTAATTTCTCAGTTACCAAGAAATCCCCTGATGATCTCAAGGGAGTGTCGAAAATTTATTATGCCTAGTTGAGGGCTCAACTTATCAAAAGACTATTAAGAGAGCTAAATCCCTGCAGATTATGTGAGCCGTGGCCCAGCTTTAATAATTGCATAGGATTAAACTTTTGCTCATGAAAATACTGAAAATTTGGGTTTTTTCCTTTATTCCCCTTCCATGAAATTATGGCCCCCATTGTGGTATATTTACCATGATTGTGGGGGGGGGGGCTAGGTTTTCTGACCAATAAGCGGGGGGGGGGGTTCTGACCACTAAACAGAGCTATAATGGGACCCAAAAATTTTTTAACCGAGGAGTGAAGATAAAGTGGGAGGAGGGGTCGGGTGGGGGGGGGGGGGGGGGGGTTAAAATTGACAAAATTTACACTCTCTATGTTGTGGAGAACAATTGACGAAACTGTTGATAGCAACCTGTTTTTTTCATGAGCTGAAAGTCATTTCATGAACAATTCGTGTCTAAGGAAACTACTTTTTATGAGTCGATAATTTTCCATAAGACTCTCAACTAGGGTTCCACTGTGACGTCACAACTAACATCTCTCATTATCAATGGAGTCAATTCACCGCCTAGATTATTCTTTGCTCGGTTACTGAACGGGCGCGATTTCTGCGGGGCTACTATTCTGAGCGACCGATTCGTACTGACAGCGGGTCACTGCGTCAGAGATATGGAAGACACAAAAAAAATGCTAAAAATTGAGGTGGGCGATTTCTCTGAGAAAGATTCACCCAGGGTCCGTTACAACGTAGAGCGCATTTTTATGAACCCTGTTTACCAGGAACTAAATGTTCCACTGAGTGACCTTGCTTTGCTCAAAACCCAGAAAGCGATTGAAAACGGCAATGAAATGGCGATACGGGTATGCAACCCAGAGGAATCGATGATTACGGAGAACATTGACAGTGAAATAATTGGGGCTTGCGGTATGGGATCTTTCATCACAGAAGTGGATCGCTTGGCACTTCCAAAGAAACTTAAACAGATGATCTTCAAACGAACTGTGTTGATTGAAGCCAGCAAAACAGTAGGCATCATAAAACCCTGTCCAGAAGAACTGATTTGTGTGAAAGCTGTGATTGAGCAAGGCAGTATTTGCATGATGGATGACGGGGGGCCTCTTTATAAGTTCCTCTGCAGGTCTATGGTTCCAGACTGTCTTATGGGAGTCGCCAGCTTTTCTCTTGCCAGAAGTGACACACCTATGCTTGGATGCAACAATGGCAGCTTTTTCACTAATGTACCCTTGTTTTATGATTGGATAGACTATGTTATGAATCCTTATATAAAATTAATGTGAATATTGGAACATAGCATATTATCACACCATCGCAGATTATGACGTCATAATACAATAAAATTTATCTTTTCTCAGAATTAGGATGACTCTTGAGTGGTTGAAAAGATCACGGTCGACTCATATTGGTTATGAAAAAACTTTGTGTCAAACTAAGTGGAAGGGTTCGCCGTAGGTTGACCAATACAGGCCGCGGGATTAACAATGAAGCGACCAAATTTTTTGATCCACGATGATTTTCAAAGAAATTCCATTGATATATCTTGTGTCGTATAAATCAATTTTGAAAACAGGGTTGCTCAACGCATGAAAAGAATATAGGTCCAACATGTTTAGGTATAAAAATACTTCGGGTTAGACATATTAAACCATCGTTGACCATTATTAAACATACACTTTTAAATATAATACAGTCACCGTTTGTTTTCTACATCTTAAAAGAAAAGTTCGCCGCAAAACGTGGTTTATCTGAAAAGTTTTGCTGTCTTGAAAAATGAGACAAATTGTCGTGTATTTTTGAGTTTGCAGGAGAAAGGACAAACACGGTGACTGCTAACAGTTGGTCAATATACTTCAGGGACTGCATCATTTTAGGAAACCAGAAACGTTTCTAGCAAACTTCATCTTTTATAAATTGGCGCATTTTTCACGTCAAACCAGGATGTATTTTTCTAGACGAAAGGAAAAGATTGCAATCCCGCACAACATAAGTGTCACGTTCTTTGCATTAATCACGTATACACCCGGAAAGCTGGGAAGTGATGGATTTAATCGCGTTTCCTTCGTGACCACAAATGAAAAAAAAACTTGCAAAAACAACCAAATTCAAAGCGTTTTCAAAAAAGGTTTTGAGTTTTTTGCATTCCTGCGGCGCCCTAGCAACCTCTTTAAAAAAGTTGAGTTCCAAATTTAAAAAAAAACTTGCAGAAGAACAGATAACTTAATCACGCGAAACCCGCTTAGATAATGCATGCTGACAAGTCGGTGGTCAAATCACTGAGAAAAATTTTAAACTGGGTGATAGGATATAAAAAAATTCGATTTGCGATCGTTTTTGTTAGCTAATTATCATGTAGGTACATGTGTTAGGGACACTTGAGTACTTTATAGCGTCACGTGGATTTTGAAGTACCGCTTATAAGGGCTTTAATTGGTATTCGCTTAATGTCTACATTTTTTTTCAAAAATATTGCCTCATGCCTACAAAAAATGTGTTTAAGTTTTCGCCTAACCCGGAGGTTGGTGGCAGAGTAAATCAGCGCTGAATCAGTCTGAAGACAATCTGTTTTTATAGGATGGTCAGTACTCTGATCATGTCCCAATTTTCACGGGCCGGTCTTGATTTTTGATCAAAATTTACCGCATGAAAAATAAAATGCTCTGCTTAACTCCCGCCAACAAGGTTTGATTTATATGCGATTTGAACTTCCGCGTGGGTACTTATAACATTTAATTTGCATCGCGTGTCGTAACCACTGAGCTAAATGAAATTTGTGGTAATTGCCTAAAAACTAGCTTATATATAAATAGTGTGTATACTACTATAGTAATTACCATTTATAAGCTACAAAAGTATGACATTACTCTGCGCAGACTTAACATTGGGCCGTGAGTAATTTTCAGACTGTACAGAATAAGTTTGGGCTGGGCTAACTCCGTGACATCAAAATAATCATAATGAAAAAGAATTGAACATAAAGAAACTTAAAATATTCTGAAGATATGCAATGTTTCAGTTTGAAGTTGGCACTAAATTCACAAATCTATCAAATAGGAATAAAACAATTGAAAAAAATCAGTCTATAAACAATCAGAAAATTATATGTTGAGCAATATTTGAGTCACTTTCTTGAGAAACGCTAATATAAAGTCAACTAATATAAGTACAGATACAGTTCTGTTCGAAAGAACGCATGGAAAAATCTTTAAAAACTGCCTAGAAAGGTAACAGTTTTAAGGGCTCTAATTAAAAATATCTGAAGGGCTTATACTCTCTACGTGACAGATCTAACGCCTTCAAAAATACGTGAAGCAGGAAAATACGTTTCTACAAATTGAAGCAAAATGATATGCTTAAACAACTTATTCTAAAAATGCTACAGATGCAAAAATTTTCCCACAAACTCTAAAGAAAAATGAAGCTGTTACATTAGGAGTGTTATAGTACAAACATAAAAAGTGAATTTTGAGGGTACGGCTTTTAAAACAAAAGCATAATACAGAGTAAGCTATAACAGAAAATGTTTTCCGTGATACATGAAAAGAAATCGCGCAGATGTAAAGGAATGAACTACTTATTCTGAACCAAAATATGAGCGATTTAAATTTCTCAATTACTGCGGTTGTCCTCAAGTTCAGAGAGATTCATCAGTGATTTCTTTCACGACGTTTAAGAAATTTGACAAAAAATGACCAGTCAACACTCTAAGTTTTTCTCGCGTGAGATCCCATAAAAAATCATGTGCCAACACACGATTTTTCAGTTAAAAGGTGACACACGAGATATCGGGTTGGACTTTCACGAGTTTTCATGTGAATCACATGAGTTTTCACGTAATTTCTCATGTAACATCACACGTTTTTTCATGCGAGCCCACGCGATTTTTTGGGGGTTTATACACGAAAAATCGTGTATTTTTACATGAAATGTTACACGATTTTTTGCGTGAAAATCACCGAAAAATCATGTGGGCTCACACTAAAAATTGCGTGACTTTACATGAGAAATTACGTAAAAACTCGTGTGAATCACATGAAAACTCGTGAAGGCCAACCCGAGAGATTCGTGTGGTTTCACACAAAAAATCACGTAAAGTCTCGTGTGTCATTTTTTAACTGAAAAATTATGTGTCGCAACATGATTTTTTATGTGATCTCACATGAGAAATCATGTACTGCTTTTTTTAAAACTCACTCAAAAAAGGTGCCGTTGCCCCAAAAACCACTTGTTGTTTGTGCTGTTAGAAGAAATTTTATTCATTTACGTATCTAACGAACTACTAATTGCAAGATATAGAAGAGAAGACCCAAAAAGAATTCAAGTGGGTCAATTTTATGGCCCAACAGTTAAGAACACTTTTGCCATCATAATCTTTACAAAAATGTTTCAAAAAATTGGAGGCCACGAGCTAATAGCAAGAAATAGAAGAGAAGACACGAAAAGAATTCAAGTTGGTCAATTTTATGGCCCAACAGTTAAGAACACTTTTGCCGCCATAATCTTTAAAAAAATTGTTTCGAAAAAATGGAGGCGACGAGCTAATAGCAAGAAATAGAAGAGAAGTCCCGAAAAGAATTCAAGTTGGTCAATTTTATGGCCCAACAGTTAAGAACATTTTTGCCTCCATAATCTTTAAAAAAATTGTTTCAAAAAAATGGAGGCCACGAGCTAATAGCAAGCAATAGAAGAGAAGTCCCAAAAAGAATTCAAGTTGGCCAATTTTATGGCCCAACAGTTAAGAACAATTTTGCCTCCATAATCTTTAAAAAAATTGTTTCAAAAAAATGGACTCCACGAGCTAATAGCAAGAAACAGAAGAGAAGTCCCGAAAAGAATTCAAGTGGGTCAATTTTATGGCCCAACAGTTAAGAACACTTTTGCCACCATAATCTTTAAAAAAATGTTTCAAAAAATTGGAGGCCACGAGCTAATAGCAAGAAATAGAAGAGAAGACACGAAAAGAATTCAAGTTGGTCAATTTTATGTCCCAACGGTTAAGAACACTTTTCGCACCATAACCTTTAAAAAAATTGTTTCAAAAAATTGGAGGCCACGAGCTAATAGCAAGAAATAGAAGATAAGACCCGAAAAGAATTCAAGTTGGTCAATTTTATGGCCCAACGGTTAAGAACACTTTTGCCACCATAATCTTTAAAAAAATGTTTCAAAAAATTGGAGGCCACGAGCTAATAGCAAGAAATAGAAGAGAAGACACGAAAAGAAATCATATGGACATTTTATGGCCCGACAGTTAAGAACAATTTCGCCACTATAATCTTTAAAAAAATTGTCTCAAAAAATTGGAAGCCACGAGCTAATAGCAAGAAATAGAAGAGAAGACACGAAAAGAAATCAAATGGACTTTTTATGGCCCAACAGTTAAGAACACTTTTGCCACCATAATCTTTAAAAAAATGTTTTAAAAAATTGGAGGCCACGAGCTAATAGCAAGAAATAGAAGAGAAGACACGAAAAGAATTCAAGTTGGTCAATTTTATGTCCCAACGGTTAAGAACACTTTTGGCACCATAACCTTTAAAAAAAATTGTTTCAAAAAATTGGAGGCCACGAGCTAATAGCAAGAAATAGAAGAGAAGACCCGAAAAGAATTCAAGTTGGTCAATTTTATGGCCCAACGGTTAAAAACACTTTTGCCACCATAATCTTTAAAAAAAATGTTTCAAAAAATTGGAGGCCACGAGCTAATAGCAAGAAATTGAAGAGAAGACACGAAAAGAATTCAAGTTGGTCAATTTGATGTCCCAACGGTTAAGAACACTTTTCCCACCAAAACCTTTAAAAAATTTGTTTCAAAAAATTGGAGGCCACGAATTAATAGCAAGAAGTAGAAGAGAAGACCCGAAAAGAATTCAAGTTGGTCAATTTTATGGCCCAACAGTTAAGAACACTTTTGCCACCATAATCTTTAAAAAAAATCGTTTCAAAAAATTGGAGAACACGAGCTAATAGCAAGAAATAGAAGAGCAGACACGAAAAGAATTCAAGTTGGTCAATTTTATGGCCCAACAATTAAGAACACTTTTGCCACCATAATCTTTAAAAAAATTGTTTTAAAAAATTGGAGGCCACGAGCTAATAGCAAGAAATAGAGAGAAGACACGGTAAGAATTCAAGTTGGTCAATTTTATGGCCCAACATTTAAGAACACTTTTCGCACCATAATCTTTAAACAAATTGTTTCAAGAAATTGGAGGCCACGAATTAATAGCAAGAAATAGAAGAGAAGACCCGAAAAGAATTGAAGTTGGTCAATTTTATGGCCCAACAGTTAAGAAAACTTTTGCCACCATAATTTTAAAAAATATTGTTTCAAAAAATTGGAGGCCACGAGCTAATAGCAAGAAATAAAAGAGAAGACACCAAAAGAATTCGAATTGGTCAATTTTATGGCCCAACAGTTAAAAACACTTTTGCCACCATCATCTTTAAAAAAATTGTTTCAAAAAATTGGAGGCCACGAGCTAATAGCAAGAAAAAGAAGAGAAGACCCGAAAAGAATTCAAGTTGGTGAATTTTTTATGGCACAACAGTTAAGAACACTTTTGCCACCATAATCTTCAAAAAAAGTGTTTAAAAAATTGGAAGGCACGAGCTAATAGCAAGAAATAGAAGAGAAGACACGAAAAGAGTTCAAGTTGGTCAATTTATGGCCCAATAGTTAAGAACACTTTTGCCACCATAATCTTTAAAAAAATTGTTTCCAAAAATTGGAGGCCACGAGCTAATAGCAAGAAATAGAAGAGAAGACATGAAAAGAATTCAAGTTGGTCAATTTTATGGCCCAACGGTTAAGAACACTTTTCCCACCATAACCTTTAAAAAATTTGTTACAAAAAATTGGAGGCCACGAATTAATAGCAAGAAATAGAAGAGAAAACCCGAAAAGAATTCAAGTTGGTCAGTTTTATGGCCCAACAGTTAAGAACACTTTTGCCACCATAATCTTTAAAAAAAATTGTTTCAAAAATTTGGAGGCCACGAGCTAATAGCAAGAAATAGAAGAGAAGTCCCGAAAAGAATTCAAGTGGGTCAATTTTATGACCCAACAGTTAAGAACACTTTTGCCACCATAATCTTTAAAAAAATGTTTCAAAAAATTGGAGGCCACGAGCTAATAGCAAGAAATAGAAGAGAAGACACGAAAAGAATTCAAGTTGGTCAATTTTATGGCCCAACGGTTAAGAACACTTTTCGCACCATAACGTTTAAAAAAATTGTTTCAAAAAATTGGAGGACACGAGCTAATAGCAAGAAATAGAAGAGAAGACCCGAAATGAATTCAAGTTGGTCAATTTTATGGCCCAACAGCTAAGAACACTTTTGCCTCCATAATCTTTAAAAAAATTGTTTCAAAAAATTGGAGGCCACGAATTAATAGCAAGAAATAGGTAGAAGAGAAGACCCGAAACGAATTCAAGTTGGTCAATTTTATGGCCCAACAGCTAAGAACACTTTTGCCTCCATAATCTTTAAAAAAATTGTTTCAAAAAATTGGAGGCCACGAATTAATAGCAAGAAATAGGTAGAAGAGAAGACCCGAAAAGAATTCAAGTTGGTCAATTTTATGGCCCAGCAGTTAAGAACACTTTTGCCTCCATAATCTTTAAAAAAATTGTTTCAAAAAAATGGAGGCCACGAGCTGATAGCAAGAAATAGAAGAGAAGTCCCGAAAAGAATTCAAGTGGGTCAATTTTACGGCCCAACAGTTAAGAGCACTTTTGCCACCATCATCTTTAAAATAATGTTTCAAAAAATTGGAGGCCACGAGCTAATAGCAAGAAAAAGAAGAGAAGACCCGAAAAGAATTCAAGTTGGTGAATTTTTTATGGCACAACAGTTAAGAACACTTTTGCCACCATAATCTTCAAAAAAAGTGTTTAAAAAATTGGAAGGCACGAGCTAATAGCAAGAAATAGAAGAGAAGACACGAAAAGAGTTCAAGTTGGTCAATTTATGGCCCAATAGTTAAGAACACTTTTGCCACCATAATCTTTAAAAAAATTGTTTCCAAAAATTGGAGGCCACGAGCTAATAGCAAGAAATAGAAGAGAAGACATGAAAAGAATTCAAGTTGGTCAATTTTATGGCCCAACGGTTAAGAACACTTTTCCCACCATAACCTTTAAAAAATTTGTTACAAAAAATTGGAGGCCACGAATTAATAGCAAGAAATAGAAGAGAAAACCCGAAAAGAATTCAAGTTGGTCAGTTTTATGGCCCAACAGTTAAGAACACTTTTGCCACCATAATCTTTAAAAAAAATTGTTTCAAAAATTTGGAGGCCACGAGCTAATAGCAAGAAATAGAAGAGAAGTCCCGAAAAGAATTCAAGTGGGTCAATTTTATGACCCAACAGTTAAGAACACTTTTGCCACCATAATCTTTAAAAAAATGTTTCAAAAAATTGGAGGCCACGAGCTAATAGCAAGAAATAGAAGAGAAGACACGAAAAGAATTCAAGTTGGTCAATTTTATGGCCCAACGGTTAAGAACACTTTTCGCACCATAACCTTTAAAAAAATTGTTTCAAAAAATTGGAGGACACGAGCTAATAGCAAGAAATAGAAGAGAAGACCCGAAATGAATTCAAGTTGGTCAATTTTATGGCCCAACAGCTAAGAACACTTTTGCCTCCATAATCTTTAAAAAAATTGTTTCAAAAAATTGGAGGCCACGAATTAATAGCAAGAAATAGGTAGAAGAGAAGACCCGAAAAGAATTCAAGTTGGTCAATTTTATGGCCCAGCAGTTAAGAACACTTTTGCCTCCATAATCTTTAAAAAAATTGTTTCAAAAAAATGGAGGCCACGAGCTGATAGCAAGAAATAGAAGAGAAGTCCCGAAAAGAATTCAAGTGGGTCAATTTTACGGCCCAACAGTTAAGAGCACTTTTGCCACCATAATCTTTAAAATAATGTTTCAAAAAATTGGAGGCCACGAGCTAATAGCAAGAAAAAGAAGAGAAGACACGAAAAAAATTCAAGTTGGTCAATTTTATGTCCCAACGGTTAAGAACACTTTTCGCACCATAACCTTTAAAAAAATTGTTTCAAAAAATTGGAGGCCACGAGCTAATAGCAAGAAATAGAAGAGAAGACCCGGAAAAAATTCAATTTGGTCGATTTTATGGCCCAACGGTTAAGAACACTTTTCCCATCATAACCTTTAAAAAATTGTTTCAAAAAATTGAAGGCCACGAATTAATAGCAAGAATTAGAAGAGAAGACCCGAAAAGATTTCAAGTTGGTCAATTTTATGGCCCAACAGTTAAGAACACTTTTGCCACCATAATCTTTTTAAAAAATCGTTTCAAAAAAGTGGAGGCCACGAGCTAATAGCAAGAAATAGAAGAGCAGACACGAAAAGAATTCAAGTTGGTCAATTTTATGGCCCAACAATTGCCACCAAAATCTCTAAAAAAATTGTTTTAAAAAGTTGGAGGCCACGAGCTAATAGCAAGAAATAGAGAGAAGACACGGAAAGAAATCAAGTTGGTCAATTTTATGGCCCAACAGTTAAGAACAATTTTCGCACCATAACCTTTAAAAAAATTGTTTCAAAAAATTTGAGGCCACGAGCTAATAGCAAGAAATAGAAGAGAAGGCACCAAAAGAATTCGAATTGGTTAATTCTCTGGCCCAACAGTTAAGAACACTTTTGCCACCATAATCTTTAAAAAAATTGTTTCAAAAAATTGGAGGCCACGAGCTAATAGCAAGAAAAAGAAGAGAACACCCGAAAAGAATTCAATTTGGTGAATTTTTATGGCCCAACAGTTAAGAACTCTTTTGCCACCATAATCTTTGAAAAAATTGTTTCCAAAAATTGGAGACCACGAGCTAATAGCAAGAAGAAGAAGAGAAGGCACGAAAAGACATCAGGTTGATCATTTTATGGCCCAATAGTTAAGAACACTTTTGCCACCATAATCTTTAAAAAAATTGTTTCCAAAAATTTGAGTCCACGAGCTAATAGCAAGAAATAGAAGAGAAGACACGAAAAGAATTCAAGTTGGTCAGTTTTATGGCCCAACAGTTAAGAACACTTTTGCCATTATAATCTTTAAAAAAAATTGTTTCAAAAATTTGGAGGCCACGAGCTAATAGCAAGAAGAAGAATAGAAGACCCGAAAAGAATTCAAGTTGGTCAATTTTATGGCCCAACAGTTAAGAACACTTTTGCCACTATAATCTTTAAAAAAAGTTGTTTCAAAAATTTGGAGGCCACGAGCTATTAGCAGGAAATAGAAGAGAAGACCCGAAAAGAATTCAAGCTGGTCAATTTTATGGCCCAACAGTTAAGAACACTTTTGCCACCATAATCTTTAAAAAAATTGTTTCCAAAAATTGGAGGCCATGAGCTAATAGCAAGAAAAAGAAGAGAAGACACGAAAAGACATCAAGTTGGTCATTTTATGGCCCAATAGTTAAGAACACTTTTGTCACCATAATCTTTAAAAAAATTGTTTCCAAAAATTTGAGGCCACGAGCTAATAGCAAGAAATAGAAGAGAAGACACGAAAAAAATTCAAGTTGTTCATTTTTATGGCCCAACAGTTAAGAACACTTTTGCCACTATAATCTTTAAAAAAAATTGTTTCAAAAATTTGGAGGCCACGAGCTAATAGCAAGAAATAGAAGAGAAGACCCGAAAAGAATTCAAGTTGGTCAATTTTATGGCTCAACTGTTAAGAACACGTTTCCCACCATAACCTTTAAAAAATTCGTTTCAGAAAATAGGAGGCCACGAGCTAATAGCAAGAAATAGAAGAGAAGACACGAAAAGAATTCAAGTTAATCAATTTTATGGCCCAACAAATAAGAACCCTTTTCCCACCATAATCTTTAAAAAAATTGTTTCAAAAATTTTGAGGCCACGAGCTAATAGCAAGAAATAGAAGATAAGACCCGAAAAGAAATCAAGTTGGTCATTTTATGGCCCAACAGTTAAGAACACTTTTGCCACTATATTCTTTAAAAAAATTGTTTCAAAAAATCGGAGGCCACGTGCTAATAGCAAGAAATAGAAGAGAAGACACGAAAAGAATTCAAGTTAATCAATTTCATGGCCCAACAAATAAGAACACTTTTCCCAGCATAACCTTTAAAAAAATTGTTTCAAAAACTTTGAGGCCACGAGCTAATAGCAAGAAATAGAAGATAAGACCCGAAAAGAAATCAAGTTGGTCATTTTATGGCCCAACAGTTAAGAACACTTTTGCCACTATATTCTTTAAAAAAATTGTTTCAAAAAATCGGAGGCCACGTGCTAATAGCAAGAAATAGAAGAGAAGACACGAAAAGAATTCAAGTTGGTCAATTTTATGGCCCCACGGTTAAGAACACTTTTCCCACCATAACCTTTAAAAAATTTGTTTCAAAAAATTGGAGGCTAAGAATTAATAGCAAGAAGTAGAAGAGAGGACCCGAAAAGAATTCAAGTTGGTCAGTTTTATGGCTGAACAGTTAAGAACACTTTTGCCACCATAATCTTTAAAAAAAATTGTTTCAAAAATTTGCAGGCCACGAGCTAATAGCAAGAAATAGAAAGGAAGACCCGAAAAGAATTCAAGTTGGTCTTTTATGGCCCAACAGTTAAGAAAACTTTTGCCACCATAATGTTTAAAAAAATTGTTTCAAAAAATTGGAGGCCACAAACTAATAGCAAGAAATAGAAGAGAAGACCCGAAAACAAATCAATTTGGTCAATTTTATGGCCCAACAGTTAAGAACACTTTTGCCACCCTAATCTTTTAAAAAATTTTTTCAAAAAATTGGAGGCCACGAGCTAATAGCAAGAAATAGAAGAGAAGACACGGAAAGAATTCAAGTTGGTCAATTTTATGGCCCAACAGTTAAGAACACGATTCCCACCATAATCTTTAAAAAAATTTGTTTCAGAAAATTGGAGGCCACGAGCTAATATCAAGAAATAGAAGAGAAGACCCGAAAAGAAATCAATTTGGTCAATTTTATGGCCAACAGTTAAGAACACTTTTGCCACCATAATCTTTAAAAAAATTGTTTCAAAAAATTGGAGGCCACAAACTAATAGCAAGAAATAGAAGAGAAGACCCGAAAATAAATCAATTTGGTCAATTTTATGGCCCAACAGTTAAGAACACTTTTGCCACCTTAATCTTTTAAAAAATTGTTTCAAAAAATTGGAGGCCACGAGCTAATAGCAAGAAATAGAAGAGAAGACACGGAAAGAATTCAAGTTGGTCAATTTTATGGCCCAGCAGTTAAGAACACTTTTGCCACCATAATCTTTTAAAAAATTGTTTCAAAAAATTGGAGGCCACGAGCTAATAGCAAGAAAAAGAAGAGAAGACACGGAAAGAATTCAAGTTGATCAATTTTATGGCCCAACAGTTAAGAACAGTTTTGCCACCATGATCTTTAAAAAACTTGTTTCAAAAAATTTTAGGCCACAAACTAATAGCAAGAAATAGAAGAGAAGACCCGAAAATAAATCAATTTGTTCAATTTTATGGCCCAACAGTTAAGAACACTTTTGCCACCTTAATCTTTTAAAAAAATTGTTTCAAAAAATTGGAGGCCACGAGCAAATAGCAAGAAATAGAAGAGAAGACCCGAAAAGAATTCAAGTTGGTCAATTTTATGGCCCAACAGTTAAGAACACTTTTG
The DNA here is from genome assembly GCF_964194025.1 of Convolutriloba macropyga. Taxonomy (NCBI): domain Eukaryota; kingdom Metazoa; phylum Xenacoelomorpha; order Acoela; family Convolutidae; genus Convolutriloba; species Convolutriloba macropyga. The sequence continues at coordinate 47,870,839 of NC_134477.1, forward strand.
CCACCATAACTTTTAAAAAAATTGTTTCAAAAATTTGCAGGCCACGAGCTAATAGCAAGAAATAGAAGAGAAGACCCGAAAAGAATTCAAGTTGGTCAATTTTATGGCCCAACAGTTAAGAACACTTTTGCCACAATAATCTTTAAAAAAATTGTTTCAAAAAATTGGAGGCCACAAACTAATAGCAAGAAATAGAAGAGAAGGCCCGAAAACAAATCAATTTGGTCAATTTTATGGCCCAACAGTTAGGAACACTTTTGCCACCATAATCTTTTAAAAAATTGTTTCAAAAAATTGGAGGCCACGAGCTAATAGCAAGAAAAAGAAGAGACGACCCGAAAACGAATCAAGTTGGTCAATTTTTTTGGCCCAACAGTTAAGAACACTTTTGCCACCATAATCTTTAAAAAAATGTTTCAAAAATTTGGAGGCCACGAGCTAATAGCAAGAAAAAGAAGAGAAGACACGGAAAGAATTTAAGTTGGTCAATTTTATGGCCCAACAGTTAAGAACACTTTTGCCACCATAATTTTTTTTAAAATTTGTTTCAGAAAATTGGAGGCCACGAGCTAATATCAAGAAATAGAAGAGAAGACACGGAAAGAATTCAAGTTAATCAATTTTATTGCCCAACAAATAAGAACACTTTTCCCACCATAACCTTTAAAAAAATTGTTTCAAAAAATTGGAGGGCAGGAGTTAATAGCAAGAAATAGAAGAGAAGACACGAAAAGAAATCAAGTTGGTCAATTTTATGGCCCAACAAATAAGAACACTTTTCCCACCATAACCTTTAAAAAAATTGTTTCAAAAAATTGGAGGGCACGAGTTAATAGCAAGAAATAGAAGAGAAGACACGAAAAGAAATCAAGTTGGTCAATTTTATGGCCCAACGGTTAAGAACATTTTTCCCACCATAACCTTTAAAAAATTTGTTTCAAAAAATTGGAGGCCACGAATTAATAGCAAGAAATAGAAGAGAAGACCCGAAAAGAATTCAAGTTGGTCAATTTTATGGCCCAACAGTTAAGAACACTTTTGCCACCATAATCTTTAAAAAAATTGTTTAAAAAAATTGGAGGCCACGAACTAATAGCAAGAAATAGAAGAGAAGACACGAAAAGAAATCAAATTGGTCATTTTATGGCCCAACAGTTAAGAACACTTTTGCCACTATAACCTTTAAGAAATTGGTTTCAAAAAATTGGAGGCCACGATTTAATAGCAAGAAATAGAAGAGAAGACCCGAAAAGAATTCAAGTTGGTCAATTTTTTTTGGCCCAACAGTTAAGAACACTTTTGCCACCATAATCTTTAAAAAAAATGTTTCAAAAAATTGGAGGCCACGAGCTAATAGCAAGAAATAGAAGAGAAGACACGGAAAGAATTCAAGTTAATCAATTTTATTGCCCAACAAATAAGAACACTTTTCCCACCATAACCTTTAAAAAAATTGTTTCAAAAAATTGGAGGGCACGAGCTAATAGCAAGAAATAGAAGAGAAGACACGAAAAGAAATCAAGTTGGTCAATTTTATGGCCCAACGGTTAAGAACATTTTTCCCACCATAACCTTTAAAAAATTTGTTTCAAAAAATTGGAGGCCACGAATTAATAGCAAGAAATAGAAGAGAAGACCCGAAAAGAATTCAAGTTGGTCAATTTTATGGCCCAACAGTTAAGAACACTTTTGCCGCCATAATCTTTAAAAAAATTGTTTAAAAAAATTGGAGGCCACGAACTAATAGCAAGAAATAGAAGAGAAGACACGAAAAGAAATCAAATTGGTCAATTTTTTTTGGCCCAACAGTTAAGAACACTTTTGCCACCATAATCTTTAAAAAAATGTTTCAAAAATTTGGAGGCCACGAGCTAATAGCAAGAAAAAGAAGAGAAGACACGGAAAGAATTGAAGTTGGTCAATTGTATGGCCCAACAGTTAAGAACACGTTTCCCACCATAACCTATGAAAAAATTGTTTCAGAAAATTGGAGGCCTTGAGCTAGCAAGAAATAGAAGAGAAGACACGAAAAGAATTAAAGTTAATCAATTTTATGGCTCAACAAATAAGAACACTTTTCCCGCCATAACCTTTAAAAAAATTGTTTCAAAAAATTGGAGGGCACGAGCTAATAGCAAGAAAAAGAAGAGAAGACACGAAAAGAATTCAAGTTGGTCAATTTTACGGCCCAACGGTTAAGCACACTTTTCCCACCACAACCTTTAAAAAATTTGGTTCAAAAAATTGGAGGCCACGAATTAATAGCAAGAAACAGAAGAAAAAACCCGAAAAGGATTTAAGTTGGTCAATTTTATGGCCCAACAGTTAAGAACACTTTTGCCACCATAATCTTTAAAAAAATTGTTTCAAAAAATTGGAGGCCACGAGCTAATAGCAAGAAATAGAAAAGAAGACAAGAAAAGAAATCAAATGGACATTTTATGGCCCAACAGTTAAAAACATTTTGCCACTATAATCTTAAAAAAATTGTTTCAAAAAATTGGAGGCCACGAGCTAATAGAAAGAAATAGAAGAGAAGACACGAAAAGAATTAAAGTTGGTCAATTTTATGGCCCAACGGTTAAGAACACTTTTGCCACCATAATCTTTAAAAAAATTGTTTCAAAAAATTGGAGGCCACGAGCTAATAGCAAGAAATAGAAAAGAAGACAAGAAAAGAAATCAAATCGACATTTTATGGCCCAACAGTTAAAAACATTTTGCCACTATAATCTTTAAAAAAAATTGTTTCAAAAAATTGGAGGCCACGAGCTAATAGAAAGAAAAAGAAGAAAAAACCCGAAAAGAATTCAAGTTGGTTAATTTTTTGGCCCAACAGTTAAGAACACTTTTGCCACCATAATCTTTAAAAAAATTGTTTCAAAAAATTGGAGGCCACGAGCTAATAGCAAGAAATAGAAAAGAAGACAAGAAAAGAAATCAAATGGACATTTTATGGCCCAACAGTTAAAAACATTTTGCCACTATAATCTTTAAAAAACATTGTTTCAAAAAATTGGAGGCCACGAGCTAATAGCAAGAAATAGAAAAGAAGACAAGAAAAGAAATCAAATGGACATTTTATGGCCCAACAGTTAAAAACATTTTGCCACTATAATCTTTAAAAAAAATTGTTTCAAAAAATTGGAGGCCACAAACTAATAGCAAGAAATAGAAGAGAAGACCCGAAAAGAAATCTAGTTGGTCAATTTTATGGCCCGACAATTAAGAACACTTTTGCCACCATAATCCGTGAAAAAATTGTTTCAAAAAATTGGAGGCCACGAGCTAATAGCAAGAAATAGAAGAGAAGACACGGAAAGAATTCAAGTTGGTCAATTTTATGGCCCAACAGTTAAGAACACGTTTCCCACCATAACCTTTGAAAAATTTGTTTCAGAAAATTGGAGGCCACGAGCTAATAGCGAGAAAAAGAAGAGAAGACGCGAAAAGAATTCAAGTTAATCAATTTTATGGCCCAACAGTTAAGAACAATTTTCCCACCATAACCTTTAAAAGAAATTGTTTCAAAAATTGGAGGCCACGAGCTAATAACAAGTAATAGAAGAAAAGACACGGAAAGAATTCAAGTTAATCAATTTTATGGCCCAACAGTTAAGAACATTTTTCCCACCATAACCTTTAAAAAAAATTGTTTCAAAAAAATTGGAGGGCACGAGCTAATAGCAAGAAAAAGAAGAGAAGACACGAAAAGAATTCAAGTTGGTCAATTTTATGGACCAACGGTTAAGAACACTTTTCCCACCATAACCTGTAAAAAATTTGGTTCAAAAAATTGGAGGCCACGAATTAATAGCAAGAAACAGAAGAGAAAACCCGAAAAGAATTCAAGTTGGTCAATTTTATGGCCCAACAATTAAAAAGACGTTTCCCACCATAACCTTTAAAAAATTTGTTTCAGAAAATTGGAGGCCACGAGCTAATAGCATGAAATAGAAGAGAAGACACGGAAAGAATTCAAGTTGGTCAATTTTATGGCCCAACAGTTAAAAACACGTTTCCCACCATAACCTTTAAAAAATTTGTTTCAAAAAATTGGAGGCCACGAGCTAATAGCAAGAAAAAGAAGAGAAGACACGGAAAGAATTCAAGTTGGACAATTTTATGGCCCAAAAGTTAAGAACACGTTTCCCACCATAACCTTTGAAAAATTTGTTTCAGAAAATTGGAGGCCACGAGCTAATAGCAAGAATTAGAAGAGAAGACACGAAAAGAATTCAAGTTAATCAATTTTATGGCCCAACAGTTAAGAACACTTTTCCCACCATAACCTTTAAAAAAAATTGTTTCAAATCATTGGAGGGCAAGAGCTAATAGCAAGAAATAGAAGAGAAGACACGGAAAGAATTCAAGTTGGTCAATTTTATGGCCCAACTGTTAAAAACACGTTTCCCACCATAACCTTTAAAAAATTTGTTTCAAAAAAATGGGGGCCACGAGCTAATAGCAAGAAATAGAAGCAAAGACACGGAAAGAATTCAAGTTGGTCAATTTTATGGCCCAACAGTTAAGAACATTTTTCCCACCATAACCTTTAAAAAAATTGTTTCAAAAAATTGGAGGGCACGAGCTAATAGCAAGAAATAGAAGAGAAGACCCGAAAAGATTTCAAGTTGGTCATTGTATGGCCCAACAGTTAAGAACACTTTTGCCACTACAATCTTTAAAAAAATTGTTTCAAAAAATTGGAGGCCACCAGCTAATAGCAAGAAATAGAAGAGAAGACACGAAAGGAATTCAAGTTGGTCAATTTTATGGCCCAACGATTAAGAACACTTTTCCCACCAATACCTTTAAAAAAATTGTTTCAAAAAATTGGAGGGCACGAGCTAATAGCAAGAAATAGAAGAGAAGACACGAAAAGAATTCAAATTAATCAATTTTATGGCCCAACAGTTAAGAAAATTTTTTCCACCATAACCTTTAAAAAAATTGTTTCAAAAAATTGGAGGCCACGAATTAATAGCAAGAAATAGAAGAGAAGACCCGAAAAGAATTCAAGTTGCTCATTTTATGGCCCAACAGTTAAGAACACTTTTGCCACTATAATCTTTAAAAAAATTGTTTCAAAAAATTGGAGGCCACGAGCTAATAGCAAGAAATAGAAGAGAAGACACGAAAGGAATTCAAGTTGGTCAATTTTATGGCCCAACGGTTAAGAACACTTTTCCCACCATAACCTTTAAAAAATTTGTTTCAAAAAATTGGAGGCCACGAATTAATAGCAAGAAGTAGAAGAGAAGACCCGAAATAAATTCAAGTTGGTCAATTTTATGGCCCAAGAGTTAAGAACACTTTTGCCACCATAATCTTAAAAAAATCGTTTCAAAAAATTGGAGAACACGAGCTAATAGCAAGAAATAGAAGAGCAGACACGAAAAGAATTCAAGTTGGTCAATTTTATGGCCCAACAATTAAGAACACTTTTGCCACCATAATCTTTAAAAAAATTGTTTTAAAAAATTGGAGGCCACGAGCTAATAGCAAGAAATAGAGAGAAGACACGGTAAGAATTCAAGTTGGTCAATTTTATGGCCCAACGGTTAAGAACACTTTTCCCACCATAACCTTTAAAAAATTTGTTTCAAAAAATTGGAGGCCACGAATTAATAGCAAGAAGTAGAAGAGAAGACCCGAAACAAATTCAAGTTGGTCAATTTTATGGCCCAAGAGTTAAGAACACTTTTGCCACCATAATCTTAAAAAAAATCGTTTCAAAAAAGTGGAGGCCACGAGCTAATAGCAAGAAATAGAAGAGTAGACACGAAAAGAATTCAAGTTGGTCAATTTTATGGCCCAACAATTAAGAACACTTTTGCCACCATAATCTTTAAAAAAATTGTTTTAAAAAATTGGAGGACACGAGCTAATAGCAAGAAATAGAGAGAAGACACGGTAAGAATTCAAGTTGGTCAATTTTATGGCCCAACGGTTAAGAACACTTTTCCCACCATAACCTTTAAAAAATTTGTTTCAAAAAATTGGAGGCCACGAATTAATAGCAAGAAGTAGAAGAGAAGACCCGAAATAAATTCAAGTTGGTCAATTTTATGGCCCAAGAGTTAAGAACACTTTTGCCACCATAATCTTAAAAAAAATCGTTTCAAAAAAGTGGAGGCCACGAGCTAATAGCAAGAAATAGAAGAGAAGACACGAAAAGAATTCAAATTAATCAATTTTATGGCCCAACAGTTAAGAAAATTTTTTCCACCATAACCTTTAAAAAAATTGTTTCAAAAAATTGGAGGCCACGAATTAATAGCAAGAAATAGAAGAGAAGACCCGAAAAGAATTCAAGTTGCTCATTTTATGGCCCAACAGTTAAGAACACTTTTGCCACTATAATCTTTAAAAAAATTGTTTCAAAAAATTGGAGGCCACGAGCTAATAGCAAGAAATAGAAGAGAAGACACGAAAGGAATTCAAGTTGGTCAATTTTATGGCCCAACGGTTAAGAACACTTTTCCCACCATAACCTTTAAAAAATTTGTTTCAAAAAATTGGAGGCCACGAATTAATAGCAAGAAGTAGAAGAGAAGACCCGAAATAAATTCAAGTTGGTCAATTTTATGGCCCAAGAGTTAAGAACACTTTTGCCACCATAATCTTAAAAAAAATCGTTTCAAAAAAGTGGAGGCCACGAGCTAATAGCAAGAAATAGAAGAGTAGACACGAAAAGAATTCTAGTTGGTCAATTTTTTTTTGGCCCAACAGTTAAGAACACTTTTGCCACCAAAATCTTTAAAAAAATGTTTCAAAAATTTGGAGGCCACGAGCTAATAGCAAGAAAAAGGAGAGAAGACACGGAAAGAATTCAAGTTGGTCAATTTTATGGCCCAACAGTTAAGAACACGTTTCCCACCATAACCTTTGAAAAATTTGTTTCAGAAAATTGGAGGCCACGAGCTAATAGCAAGAAATAGAATAGAAGACACGAAAAGAATTCAAGTTGGTCAATTTTATGGACCAACGGGTAAGAACACTTTTCCCACCATAACCTTTAAAAAATTTGGTTCAAAAAATTGGAGGCCACGAATTAATAGCAAGAAACAGAAGAGAAAACCCGAAAAGAATTCAAGTTGGTCAATTTTATGGCCCAACAGTTAAGAACACTTTTGCCACCATAATCTTTAAAAAATTGTTTCAAAAAATTGGAGGCCACGAGCTAATAGCAAGAAATAGAAGAGAAGACACGAAAAGAAATCAAATGGACATTTTATGGCCCAACAGTTAAGAACACTTTTGCCACTATAACCTTTAAAAACATTGTTTCAAAAAATTGGAAGCCACGAGCTAATATCAAGAAAAAGAAGAGAAGACACGGAAAGAATTCAAGTTAATCAATTTTATGGCCCAACAAATAAGAACACTTTTCCCACCATAACCTTTAAAAAATTGTTTCAAAAAATTGGAGGGCACGAGCTAATAGCAAGAAAAAGAAGAGAAGACAAGAAAAGAATTCAAGTTGGTCAATTTTATGGACCAACGGTTAAGAACACTTTTCCCACCATAACCTTTAAAAAATTTGGTTCAAAAAACTGGAGCCCACGAATTAATAGCAAGAAACAGAAGAGAAAACCCGAAAAGAATTCAAGTTGGTCAATTTTATGGCCCAACAGTTAAGAACACTTTTGCCACCATAATCTTTTAAAAAATGTTTCAAAAATTTGGAGGCCACGAGCTAATAGCAAGAAAAAGAAGAGAAGACACGGAAAGAATTCAAGTTAATCAATTTTATGGCCCAACAAATAAGAACACTTTTTCCATCATAACCTTTAAAAAATTGTTTCAAAAAATTGGAGGGCACGAGCTTATAGCAAGAAAAAGAAGAGAAGACACGAAAAGAATTCAAGTTAATCAATTTTATGGCCCAACAGTTAAGAACACGTTTCCCACCATAACCTTTGAAAAATTTGTTTCAGAAAATTGGAGGCCACGAGCTAATAGCAAGAAATAGAATAGAAGACACGAAAAGAATTCAAGTTGGTCAATTTTGTGGACCAACGGGTAAGAACACTTTTCCCACCATAACCTTTAAAAAATTTGGTTCAAAAAATTGGAGGCCACGAATTAATAGCAAGAAACAGAAGAGAAAACCCGAAAAGAATTCAAGTTGGTCAATTTTATGGCCCAACAGTTAAGAACACTTTTGCCACCATAATCTTTAAAAAAATTGTTTCAAAAAATTGGAGGCCACGAGCTAATAGCAAGAAATAGAAGAGAAGACACGAAAAGAAATCAAATGGACATTTTATGGCCCAACAGTTAAGAACACTTTTGCCACTATAATCTTTAAAAAAATTGTTTCAAAAAATTGGAAGCCACGAGCTAATAGCAAGAAAAAGAAGAGAAGACACGGAAAGAATTCAAGTTAATCAATTTTAGGGCCCAACAAATAAGAACACTTTTCCCACCATAACCTTTAAAAAATTGTTTCAAAAAATTGGAGGGCACGAGCTAATAGCAAGAAAAAGAAGAGAAGACAAGAAAAGAATTCAAGTTGGTCAATTTTATGGACCAACGGTTAAGAACACTTTTCCTACCATAACCTTTAAAAAATTTGGTTCAAAAAATTGGAGGCCACGAATTAATAGCAAGAAACAGAAGAGAAAACCCGAAAAGAATTCAATTTGGTCAATTTTATTGCCAACAGTTAAGAACACTTTTGCCACCATAATCTTTTAAAAAATGTTTCAAAAAATTGGAGGCCACGAGCTAATAGCAAGAAAAAGAAGAGAAGACACGGAAAGAATTCAAGTTAATCAATTTTATGGCCCAACAAATAAGAACACTTTTTCCATCATAACCTTTAAAAAATTGTTTCAAAAAATTGGAGGGCACGAGCTAATAGCAAGAAAAAGAAGAGAAGACACGAAAAGAATTCAAGTTGGTCAGTTTTATGGACCAACGGTTAAGAACACTTTTCCCACCATAACCTTTAAAAAATTTGGTTCAAAAAATTGGAGGCCACGAATTAATAGCAAGAAACAGAAGAGAAAACCCGAAAAGAATTCAAGTTGGTCAATTTTATGGCCCAACAGTTAAGAACACTTTTGCCACCATAATCTTTAAAAAAATTGTTTCAAAAAATTGGAGGCCACGAATTAATAGCAAGAAACAGAAGAGAAAACCCGAAAAGAATTCAATTTGGTCAATTTTATTGCCAACAGTTAAGAACACTTTTGCCACCATAATCTTTTAAAAAATGTTTCAAAAAATTGGAGGCCACGAGCTAATAGCAAGAAAAAGAAGAGAAGACACGGAAAGAATTCAAGTTAATCAATTTTATGGCCCAACAAATAAGAACACTTTTTCCATCATAACCTTTAAAAAATTGTTTCAAAAAATTGGAGGGCACGAGCTAATAGCAAGAAAAAGAAGAGAAGACACGAAAAGAATTCAAGTTGGTCAGTTTCATGGACCAACGGTTAAGAACACTTTTCCCACCATAACCTTTAAAAAATTTGGTTCAAAAAATTGGAGGCCACGAATTAATAGCAAGAAACAGAAGAGAAAACCCGAAAAGAATTCAAGTTGGTCAATTTTATGGCCCAACAGTTAAGAACACTTTTGCCACCATAATCTTTAAAAAAATTGTTTCAAAAAATTGGAGGCCACGAGCTAATAGCAAGAAATAGAAGAGAAGACACGAAAAGAAATCAAATGGACATTTTATGGCCCAACAGTTAAGAATATTTTTGCCACTATAATCTTTAAAAAAATTGTTTCAAAAAATTGGAAGCCACGAGCTAATAGCAAGAAATAGAAGAGAAGACACGAAAAGAAATCAAATGGACATTTTATGGCCCAACAGTTAAGAACACTTTTGCCACTATAATCTTTAAAAAAATTGTTTCAAAAAATTGGAAGCCACGAGCTAATAGCAAGAAATAGAAGAGAAGACCCGAAAAGAATTCAAGTTGGTCATTGTATGGCCAAACAGTTAAGAACACGCTTGCCACCATAATCTTTAAAAAAATTGTTTCAAAAAATTGGAGGCCACGAGCTAATAGCAAGAAATAGAAGAGAAGACACGAAAAGAAATCAAATGGACATTTTATGGCCCAACAGTTAAGAACACTTTTGCCACTATAATCTTTAAAAAAATTGTTTCAAAAAATTGGAAGCCACGAGCTAATAGCAAGAAATAGAAGAGAAGTCACGAATAAAATTAAAGTTGGTCAATTTTATGGCCCAACAGTTAAGAACTTTTTTTCCACCATAACCTTTAACAAATTTGTTTCAAAAAATTGGAGAACACGAATTAATAGCAAGAAATAGAAGAGAAGACACGGAAAGAATTCAAGTTGGTCAATTTTATGGCCCAACAGTTAAGAACTTTTTTTCCACCATAACCTTTAAAAAATTTGTTTCAAAAAATTGGAGGCCACGAATTAATAGCAAGAAATAGAAGAGAAGACCCGAAAAGAATTCAAGTTGGTCATTGTATGGCCCAACAGTTAAGAACACTTTTGCCACTACAATCTTTAAAAAAATTGTTTCAAAAAATTGGAGGCCACGAGCTAATAGCAAGAAATAGAAGAGAAGACACGAAAGGAATTCAAGTTGGTCAATTTTATGGCCCAACGGTTATGAACACTTTTTCCACCAATACCTTTGAAAAAATTGTTCCAAAAAATTGGAGGCCACAAACTAATAGCAAGAAATAGAAGAGAAGACACGGAAAGAATTCAAGTTGGTCAATTTTAAGGCCCAACAGTTAAGAACTTTTTTTCCACCATAACCTTTAAAAAATTTGTTTCAAAAAATTGGAGGCCACGAATTAATAGCAAGAAATAGAAGAGAAGACCCGAAAAGAATTCAAGTTGGTCATTGTATGGCCCAACAGTTAAGAACACTTTTGCCACTACACTCTTTAAAAAAATTGTTTCAAAAAATTGGAGGCCACGAGCTAATAGCAAGAAATAGAAGAGAAGACACGAAAGGAATTCAAGTTGGTCAATTTTATGGCCCAACGGTTAAGAACAATTTTCCCACGAATACCTTTAAAAAAATTGTTTCAAAAAATTGGAGGGCACGAGCTAATAGCAAGAAATAGAAGAGAAGACACGAAAAGAATTCAAGTTAATCAATTTTATGGCCCAACAGTTAAGAACATTTTTTCCACTATAACCTTTAAAAAAATTGTTTCCAAAAATTGGAGGCCACGAATTAATAGCAAGAAATAGAAGAGAAGACCCGAAAAGAATTCAAGTTGCTCATTTTATGGCCCAACAGTTAAGAACACTTTTGCCACTATAATCTTTAAAAAAATTGTTTCAAAAAATTGAAGGCCACGAGCTAATAGCAAGAAATAGAAGAGAAGACACGAAAGGAATTCAAATTGGTCAATTTTATGGCCCAACGGTTAAGAACACTTTTCCCACCATAACCTTTAAAAATTTGTTTCAAAAAATTGGAGGCCACGAATTAATAGCAAGAAGTAGAAGAGAAGACCCGAAATAAATTCAAGTTGGTCAATTTTATGGCCCAAGAGTTAAGAACACTTTTGCCACCACAATCTTAAAAAAAATCGTTTCAAAAAAGTGGAGGCCACGAGCTAATAGCAAGAAAAAGAAGAGCAGACACGAAAAGAATTCAAGTTGGTCAATTTTTCTTTGGCCCAACAGTTAAGAACACTTTTGCCACCATAATCTTTAAAAAAATGTTTCAAAAATTTGGAGGCCACGAGCTAATAGCAAGAAAAAGAAGAGAAGACACGGAAAGAATTCAAGTTGGTCAATTTTATGGCCCAACAGTTAAGAACACTTTTCCCACCATAACCTTTAAAGAATTTGGTTTAAAAAATTGGAGGCCACGAATTAATAGCAAGAAACAGAAGAGAAAACCCGAAAAGAATTCAAGTTGGTCAATTTTATGGCCCAACAGTTAAGAACACTTTTGCCACCATAATCTTTAAAAAAATTGTTTCAAAAAATTGGAGGCCACGAGCTAATAGCAAGAAATAGAAGAGAAGACACGAAAAGAAATCAAATGGACATTTTATGGCCCAACAGCTAAGAACACTTTTGCCACTATAATCTTTAAAAAAAAATTGTTTCAAAAAATTGGAAGCCACGAGCTAATAGCAAGAAAAAGAAGAGAAGACACGGAAAGAATTCAAGTTAATCAATTTTATGGCCCAACAAATAAGAACACTTTTCCCACCATAACCTTTAAAAAATTGTTTCAAAAAATTGGAGGGCACGAGCTAATAGCAAGAAAAAGAAGAGAAGACACGAAAAGAAGTCAAGTTGGTCAATTTTATGGACCAACGGTTAAGAACACTTTTCCCACCATAACCTTTAAAAAATTTGGTTTAAAAAATTGGAGGCCACGAATTAATAGCAAGAAACAGAAGAGAAAACCCGAAAAGAATTCAAGTTGGTCAATTTTATGGCCCAACAGTTAAGAACACTTTTGCCACCATAATCTTTAAAAAAATTGTTTCAAAAAATTGGAGGCCACGAGCTAATAGCAAGAAATAGAAGAGAAGACACGAAAAGAAATCAAATGGACATTTTATGGCCCAACAGCTAAGAACACTTTTGCCACTATAATCTTTAAAAAAATTGTTTCAAAAAATTGGAAGCCACGAGCTAATAGCAAGAAAAAGAAGAGAAGACACGGAAAGAATTCAAGTTAATCAATTTTATGGCCCAACAAAGAAGAACACTTTTCCCACCATAACCTTTAAAAAATTGTTTCAAAAAATTGGAGGGCACGAGCTAATAGCAAGAAAAAGAAGAGAAGACACGAAAAGAAGTCAAGTTGGTCAATTTTATGGACCAACGGTTAAGAACACTTTTCCCACCATAACCTTTAAAAAATTTGGTTTAAAAAATTGGAGGCCACGAATTAATAGCAAGAAACAGAAGAGAAAACCCGAAAGGAATCCAAGTTGGTCAATTTTATGGCCCAACAGTTAAGAACACTTTTGCCACCATAATCTTTAAAAAAATTGTTTCAAAAAATTGGAGGCCACGAGCTAATAGCAAGAAATAGAAGAGAAGACACGAAAAGAAATCAAATGGACATTTTATGGCCCAACAGCTAAGAACACTTTTGCCACTATAATCTTTAAAAAAATTGTTTCAAAAAATTGGAAGCCAAGAGCTAATAGCAAGAAAAAGAAGAGAAGACACGGAAAGAATTCAAGTTAATCAATTTTATGGCCCAACAAATAAGAACACTCTTCCCACCATAACCTTTAAAAAATTGTTTCAAAAAATTGGAGGGCACGAGCTAATAGCAAGAAAAAGAAGAGAAGACACGAAAAGAAGTCAAGTTGGTCAATTTTATGGACCAACGGTTAAGAACACTTTTCCCACCATAACCTTTAAAAAATTTGGTTCAAAAAATTGGAGGCCACGAATTAATAGCAAGAAACAGAAGAGAATACCCGAAAAGAATTCAAGTTGGTCAACTTTATGGCCCAACAGTTAAGAACACTTTTGCCACCATAATCTTTAAAAAAATTGTTTCAAAAAATTGGAGGCCACGAGCTAATAGCAAGAAATAGAAGAGAACACACGAAAAGAAATCAAATGGACCTTTTATGGCCCAACAGTTAAGAACACTTTTGCCACTATGATCTTTAAAAAAATTGTTTCAAAAAATTGGAAGCCACGAGCTAATAGCAAGAAAAAGAAGAGAAGACACGGAAAGAATTCAAGTTAATCAATTTTATGGCCCAACAAATAAGAACACTTTTCCCACCATAACCTTTAAAAAATTGTTTCAAAAAATTGGAGGGCACGAGCTAATAGCAAGAAACAGAAGAGAAAACCCGAAAAGAATTCAAGTTGGTCAATTTTATGGCCCAACAGTTAAGAACACTTTTGCCACCATAATCTTTAAAAAAAATGTTTCAAAAATTTGGAGGCCACGAGCTAATAGCAAGAAAAAGAAGAGAAGACACGGAAAGAATTCAAGTTAATCAATTTTATGGACCAACGGTTAAGAACACTTTTCCCACCATAACCTTTAAAAAATTGTTTCAAAAAATTGGAGGGCACGAGCTAATAGCAAGAAAAAGAAGAGAAGACACGAAAAGAATTCAAGTTGGTCAATTTTATGGACCAACGGTTAAGAACACTTTTCCCACCATAACCTTTAAAAAATTTGGTTCGAAAAATTGGAGGCCACGAATTAATAGCAAGAAACAGAAGAGAAAACCCGAAAAGAATTCAAGTTGGTCAATTTTATGGCCCAACAGTTAAGAACACTTTTGCCACCATAATCTTTAAAAAAATTGTTTCAAAAAATTGGAGGCCTCGAGCTAATAGCAAGAAATAGAAGAGAAGACACGAAAAGAAATCAAATGGACATTTTATGGCCCAACAGTTAAGAACACTTTTGCCACTATAATCTTTAAAAAAATTGTTTCAAAAAATTGCAAGCCACGAGCTAATAGCAAGAAATAGAAGAGAAGACACGAAAAAAATTAAAGTTGGTCAATTTTATGGCCCAACGGTTAAGAGTTAAGAACACTTTTCCCACCATAACCATTAAAAAATTTGTTTCAAAAAATTGGAGGCCACGAACTAATAGCAAGAAATGGAAGAGAAGACACGGAAAGAACTCAAGTTGGTCAATTTTATGGCCCAACAGTTAAGAACACTTTTCCCACCATAACCTATAAAAACTTGTTTCAAAAAATTGGAGGGCACGAGCTAATAGCAAGAAAAAGAAGAGAAGACACGAAAAGAATTCAAGTTGGTCAATTTTATGGACCAACGGTTAAGAACACTTTTCCCACCATAACCTTTAAAAAATTTGGTTCAAAAAATTGGAGGCCACGAATTAATAGCAAGAAACAGAAGAGAAAACCCGAAAAGAATTCAAGTTGGTCAATTTTATGGCCCAACAGTTAAGAACACCTTTGCCACCATAATCTTTTAAAAAAATGTTTCAAAAATTTGGAGGCCACGAGCTAATAGCAAGAAAAAGAAGAGAAGACACGGAAAGAATTCAAGTTAATCAATTTTATGGACCAACGGTTAAGAACACTTTTCCCACCATAACCTTTAAAAAATTGTTTCAAAAAATTGGAGGGCACGAGCTAATAGCAAGAAAAAGAAGAGAAGACACGAAAAGAATTCAAGTTGGTCAATTTTATGGACCAACGGTTAAGAACACTTTTCCCACCATAACCTTTAAAAAATTTGGTTCGAAAAATTGGAGGCCACGAATTAATAGCAAGAAACAGAAGAGAAAACCCGAAAAGAATTCAAGTAGGTCAATTTTATGGCCCAACAGTTAAGAACACTTTTGCCACCATAATCTTTAAAAAAATTGTTTCAAAAAATTGGAGGCCACGAGCTAATAGCAAGAAATAGAAGAGAAGACACGAAAAGAAATCAAATGGACATTTTATGGCCCAACAGTTAAGAACACTTTTGCCACTATAATCTTTAAAAAAATTGTTTCAAAAAATTGGAAGCCACGAGCTAATAGCAAGAAATAGAAGAGAAGACACGAAAAAAATTAAAGTTGGTCAATTTTATGGCCCAACGGTTAAGAGTTAAGAACACTTTTCCCACCATAACTTTTAAAAAATTTGTTTCAAAAAATTGGAGGCCACGAACTAATAGCAAGAAATGGAAGAGAAGACACGGAAAGAACTCAAGTTGGTCAATTTTATGGCCCAACAGTTAAGAACACTTTTCCCACCATAACCTATAAAAACTTGTTTCAAAAAATTGGAGGGCACGAGCTAATAGCAAGAAAAAGAAGAGAAGACACGAAAAGAATTCAAGTTGGTCAATTTTATGGACCAACGGTTAAGAACACTTTTCCCACCATAACCTTTAAAAAATTTGGTTCAAAAAATTGGAGGCCACGAATTAATAGCAAGAAACAGAAGAGAAAACCCGAAAAGAATTCAAGTTGGTCAATTTTATGGCCCAACAGTTAAAAACACTTTTGCCACCATAATCTTTAAAAAAATTGTTTCAAAAAATTGGAGGCCACGAGCTAATAGCAAGAAATAGAAGAGAAGACACAAAAAGAAATCAAATGGACATTTTATGGCCCAACAGTTAAGAACACTTTTGCCACTATAATCTTAAAAAAATTGTTTCAAAAAATTGGAAGGCACGAGCTAATAGCAAGAAAAAGAAGAGAAGACACGGAAAGAATTCAAGTTAATCAATTTTATGGCCCAACAAATAAGAACACTTTTCCCACAATAACCTTTAAAAAATTGTTTCAAAAAATTGGACGGCACGAGCTAATAGCAAGAAAAAGAAGAGAAGACACGAAAAGAATTCAAGTTGGTCAATTTTATGGACCAACGGTTAAGAACACTTTTCCCACCATAACCTTTAAAAAATTTGGTTCAAAAAATTGGAGGCCATGAATTAATAGCAAGAAACAGAAGAGAAAACCCGAAAAGAATTCAAGTTGGTCAATTTTATGGCCCAACAGTTAAGAACACTTTTGCCACCATAATCTTTAAAAAAAGGTTTCAAAAATTTGGAGGCCACGAGCTAATAGCAAGAAAAAGAAGAGAAGACACGGAAAGAATTCAAGTTAATCAATTTTATGACCCAACAAATAAGAACACTTTTCCCAACATAACCTTTAAAAAATAGTTTCAAAAAATTGGAGGGCACGAGCTAATAGCAAAAAAAAGAAGAGAAGACACGAAAAGAATTCAAGTTGGTCAATTTTATGGACCAACGGTTAAGAACACTTTTCCCACCAATACCTTTGAAAAAATTGTTCCAAAAAATTGGAGGCCACAAACTAATAGCAAGAAATAGAAGAGAAGACACGGAAAGAATTCAAGTTGGTCAATTTTAAGGCCCACAAGTTAAGAACACTTTTGCCACCATAATCTTTAAAAAAATTGTTTCAAAAAATTGGAGGCCACGAGCTAATAGCAAGAAATAGAAGAGAAGACACGAAAAGAATTCAAGTTGGTCAATTTTATGGCCCACCAGTTAAGAACACTTTTGCCACCATAATCTTTAAAAAAATTGTTTCAAAAAATTGGAGGCCACGAGCTAATAGCAAGAAATAGAAGAGAAGACACGAAAAGAAATCAAATGGACATTTTATGGCCCAACAGTTAAGAACACTTTCGCCACTATAATCTTTAAAAAAATTGTTTCAAAAAATTGGAAGCCATAAACTAATAGCAAGAAATAGAAGAGAAGACACGGAAAGAATTCAAGTTGGTCAATTTTATGGCCCAACAGTTAAAAACACTTTTCCCACCATAACCTTTAAAAAATTGTTTCAAAAAATTGGAGGGCACGAGCTAATAGCAAGAAAAAGAAGAGAAGACACGAAAAAAATTAAAGTTGGTCAATTTTATGGCCCAACGGTTAAGAGTTAAGAACACTTTTCCCACCATAACCTTTAAAAAATTTGTTTCAAAAAATTGGAGGCCATAAACTAATAGCAAGAAATAGAAGAGAAGACACGGAAAGAATTCAAGTTGGTCAATTTTATGGCCCAACAGTTAAAAACACTTTTCCCACCATAACCTTTAAAAAATTGTTTCAAAAAATTGGAGGGCACGAGCTAATAGCAAGAAAAAGAAGAGAAGACACGAAAAGAATTCAAGTTGTTCAATTTTATGGACCAACGGTTAAGAACACTTTTCCCACCATAACCTTTAAAAAATTTGGTTCAAAAAATTGGAGGCCACGAATTAATAGCAAGAAACAGAAGAGAAAACCCGAAAGGAATTCAATTTGGTCAATTTTATGGCCCAACAGTTAAGAACAATTTTGCCACCATTATCTTTAAAAAAATTGTTTCAAAAAATTGGAGGCCACGAGCTAATAGCAAGAAATAGAAGAGAAGACACGAAAAGAATTCAAGTTAATCAATTTTATGGCCCAACAGTTAAGAACACTTTTCCCACCATAACCTTTGAAAAATTTGTTTCAGAAAATTGGAGGCCACGAGCTAATAGCAAGAAATAGAAGAGAAGACACGAAAAGAATTCAAGTTAATCAATTTTATGGCCCAACAGTTAAGAACACTTTTGCCACCATAACCTTTGAAAAATTTGTTTCAGAAAATTGGAGGCCACGAGCTAATAGCAAGAAATAGAAGAGAAGACACGGAAAGAATTCAAGTCGGTCAATTTTATGGCCCAACAGTTAAGAACACTTTTCCCACCATAACCTTTGAAAAATTTGTTTCAGAAAATTGGAGGCCACGAGCTAATAGCAAGAAATAGAAGAGAAGACACGAAAAGAATTCAAGTTAATCAATTTTATGGCCCAACAGTTAAGAACACTTTTCCCACCATAACCTTTAAAAAAATTGTTTCAAAAAATTTGAGGCCACGAGCTAATAGCAAGAAATAGAAGAAAAGACTCGAAAAGAATTCAAGTTGGTCAATTTTATGGCCCAACAGTTAAGAAGACGTTTCCCATCATAACCTTTGAAAAATTTGTTTCAGAAAATTGGAGGCCACGGGCTAATAGCAAGAAATAGAAGAGAAGACACGGAAAGAATTCAAGTTGGTCAATTTTATGGCCCAACAGTTAAGAACACTTTTCCCACCATAACCTTTGAAAAATTTGTTTCAGAAAATTGGAGGCCACGAGCTAATAGCAAGAAATAGAAGAGAAGACACGAAAAGAATTCAAGTTAATCAATTTTATGGCCCAACAGTTAAGAACACTTTTCCCACCATAACCTTTAAAAAAATTGTTTCAAAAAATTGGAGGCCACGAGCTAATAGCAAGAAATAGAGGAGAAGACACGGAAAGAAATCAAGTCGGTCAATTTTATGGCCCAACAGTTAAGAAGACGTTTCCCATCATAACCTTTGAAAAATTTGTTTCAGAAAATTGGAGGCCACGGGCTAATAGCAAGAAATAGAAGAGAAGACACGAAAAGAATTCAAGTTAATCAATTTTATGGCCCAACATTTAAGAACACTTTTCCCACCATAACCTTTAAAAAAATTGTTTCAAAAAATTGGAGGCCACGAGCTAGAAGCAAGAAATAGAAGAAAAGACTCGAAAAGAATTCAAGTTGGTCAATTTTATGGCCCAACAATTAGGAACACTTTTGCCACCATAATCTTTAAAAAAATTGTTTCAAAAAATTGGAGGCCACAAACTAATAGCAAGAAATAGAAGAGAAGACACGGAAAGAATTCAAGTTGGTCAATTTTGATGGCCCAACAGTTAAGAACACGTTTCCCACCATAACCTTTGAAAAATTTGTTTCAGAAAATTGGAGGCCACGAGCTAATAGCAAGAAAAAGAAGAGAAGACACGAAAAGAATTCAAGTTAATCAATTTTATGGCCCTACAGTTAAGAACACTTTTCCCACCATAACCTTTAAAAAAATTGTTTCAAAAAATTGGAGGCCACGAGTTAATAGCAAGAAATAGAAGAAAAGACTCGAAAAGAATTCAAGTTGGTCAATTTTATGGCCCAACAGTTAAGAACACTTTTGCCACCATAATCTTTAAGAAAATTGTTTCAAAAAATTGGAGGCCACGAGCTAATAGCAAGAAATAGAAGAGAAGACACGGAAAGAATTCAAGTTGGTCAATTTTATGGCCCAACAGTTAAGAACACTTTTCCCACCATAACCTTTAAAAAAATTGTTTCAAAAAATTGGAGGCCACGAGCTAATAGCAAGAAATAGAGGAGAAGACACGGAAAGAAATCAAGTCGGTCAATTTTATGGCCCAACAGTTAAGAAGACGTTTCCCATCATAACCTTTGAAAAATTTGTTTCAGAAAATTGGAGGCCACGAGCTAATAGCAAGAAATAGAAGAGAAGACACGAAAAGAATTCAAGTTAATCAATTTTATGGCCCAACAGTTAAGAACACTTTTCCCACCATAACCTTTAAAAAAATTGTTTCAAAAAATTGGAGGCCACGAGCTAATAGCAAGAAATAGAGGAGAAGACACGGAAAGAAATCAAGTCGGTCAATTTTATGGCCCAACAGTTAAGAAGACGTTTCCCATCATAACCTTTGAAAAATTTGTTTCAGAAAATTGGAGGCCACGGGCTAATAGCAAGAAATAGAAGAGAAGACACGAAAAGAATTCAAGTTAATCAATTTTATGGCCCAACATTTAAGAACACTTTTCCCACCATAACCTTTAAAAAAATTGTTTCAAAAAATTGGAGGCCACGAGCTAGAAGCAAGAAATAGAAGAAAAGACTCGAAAAGAATTCAAGTTGGTCAATTTTATGGCCCAACAATTAGGAACACTTTTGCCACCATAATCTTTAAAAAAATTGTTTCAAAAAATTGGAGGCCACAAACTAATAGCAAGAAATAGAAGAGAAGACACGGAAAGAATTCAAGTTGGTCAATTTTGATGGCCCAACAGTTAAGAACACGTTTCCCACCATAACCTTTGAAAAATTTGTTTCAGAAAATTGGAGGCCACGAGCTAATAGCAAGAAAAAGAAGAGAAGACACGAAAAGAATTCAAGTTAATCAATTTTATGGCCCTACAGTTAAGAACACTTTTCCCACCATAACCTTTAAAAAAATTGTTTCAAAAAATTGGAGGCCACGAGTTAATAGCAAGAAATAGAAGAAAAGACTCGAAAAGAATTCAAGTTGGTCAATTTTATGGCCCAACAGTTAAGAACACTTTTGCCACCATAATCTTTAAGAAAATTGTTTCAAAAAATTGGAGGCCACGAGCTAATAGCAAGAAATAGAAGAGAAGACACGGAAAGAATTCAAGTTGGTCAATTTTATGGCCCAACAGTTAAGAACACGTTTCCCACCATAACCTTTGAAAAGTTTGTTTCAGAAAATTGGATGCCACGAGCTAATAGCAAGAAATAGAAGAGAAGACACGAAAAGAATTCAAGTTAATCAATTTTATGGCCCAACAGTTAAGAACACTTTTCCCACCCTAACTTTAAAAAAAAATGTTTCAAAAAATTGAAGGCCACGAGCTAATAGCAAGAAATAGAAGAAAAGACTCGAAAAGAATTCAAGTTGGTCAATTTTATGGCCCAACAATTAAAAACACGTTTCCCACCATAACCTTTAAAAAATTTGTTGCAAAAAGTTGGAGGCCACGAATTAATAGCAAGAAATAGAAGAGAAGACCCGAAGACCCGAATTTAAAGTATTATCTTTGGTTTTAATCACTAAAAAGGGCCCATTGTAGCATTAAAATATCATGGATAGATCAGCCGTCTGTTCTAAAGGAAATTAGGACGATTAAAAAATCTGAATTTTCTATAAAAATTGCTTCATTTCCTCATACATTCATTCACATGAAAAATCGTGTAACTTTTCATCACACGAAGAAAATTTTCTCGTGTGAAATCACACGAGATGCATTTTTCACACGAAAAATCGTGTGATTTTTCATCACACGAGAAAAAATCGTGTGATTTCACTCGAGAGGTTTTTAGAGTGAAACAAACATCAAATGTAGACACTGCGCACGTACGGATATCGGCTTGATTTGTCTTAGGAGAAAAAGTATACATTTTTGGAAGCAGAATTTCATGAACAAACTGATAAGAATCACATCTTCTAGTACGTCAAAAAGAACTTTGAGAGCAAATTTTCAAAGGTCTTATTTATAGCCAGTACGTGTTGTCTTACAAATTCTTTATGGATCCTGATATTGCTTTTTCTGAGGTAATTAGTCCGGACAATGGTGCTTTAATGGGACTTCTTCCCCGTCTGGAGCTCAATTTTATGAGGAGATTTAAAAATTCAAAGTGCGGGATGTTGACTCCACTTACCTAGCCATAAATTTGAGGACACAGATGAAATAAAGCTTAATTTTTTCATGAATGAAGACAAAGTCTTTTGTAGCAGTAGAAAAACTGGATGTATATCTTCATCCAATCAGAGACCCTATTCTCTTTTATATAGAGAGAACTTTACTAACTATATTCAGTCTAATAGAGTAGCTGCACGATGTCCGTATCTCTGA
>NC_134477.1:47897777-48028365 GCF_964194025.1 Convolutriloba macropyga
AGAATCTATTCGCTCAACAACACGATTTTTTGACGACAATTTTTTTACTGTGGGCTAACAAGCATAGAGCGATATTTTAGTGGTATCAATGGAAATAAAAAATTCGGACGTAGAATATTTTAATTAACAGATTTTTTTGAATTTCAGCGGCCTCAAAGAGATATAGAGGCTGAAACTTTTTTTAAGACGTTAAGTTTTTGCACTACTTTTGTTTTTTTGTTCACTTTTTTTTGTTGAATTTAGTTTTTTTGCCGTTATTTCACCATTATGTAATTAAATGGCTGCTTAACTGCTAGGGCGAAATTTCAAGTTTAACTTTCAGTTAAAAAACATTAAAGGTTCTGATTGATATATGTATCTCAGCCACTTTTTAGCACTTAAGCTGTGATAATAATTTTGAGGTCGAATGGTCAAATTATTCGATGTCTAATGCGATTCTAATGCTCAATTGTAAATCTAAATTGTCAGTGTTAAAAGTTTACTACTGTTTATACGGACCAAAATTTTCAGCTAAACTTAAGTTTTTTACTATCATGGCGTTTTTACTATCGTTCAAAATTCAAAAATCACATTTTCGTGATATTGAAGCTATACTCCAAGTTATTGAAATGCATGATAAATATCTTTTTAGAACGTTCTAGGTTAATACAATACTGGTAATTGAGTGAGATTAACATATACCTTCAATATATACCTTTAATTTAGTGAGTTCATACACTTTAAGCATTGGGGTGAAATTTGTTGAGCCTTTAAGTGTCACCTAATTTCGACATTATATCGGAAATAAATGTCAATGACTTCTCTTCTTTCGATAGTATTTTAGACAATTGTCAATAAATTATGCAACAACTTTTTACTGCAGTTTTATGTCTGCTCGTTTCTTGTTGCAATCTCACTGTAATGGAGAAAACAAATTTTGATCAAAAAGATGTACCAAAAAAGGAAACTCTTCTGACGTCACTCTCATCTCTCATTATCAACGGAGTCGATTCAACGCCGAGATTGTTTTATGCTCGGCTCCTTTATGGAGAACAATTTTGTGGCGCTACAATTCTAAGTGACAGATTCTTTTTGACAGCTGGTCATTGCGTGAACAAGTTACGACACCAGACAAATTTGCTCAAACTTGAGGTCGGCGATTTCAGCCAAAAAAATTCGCTCAAAAAGCTGTACAGCATCGAAAGCATTTTCGTGAACACTCTCTATATAGAAAGAGGTCAAATGCCCAGGAATGACATTGCACTGGTCAAAACTGAAGGAGCAATTGAAAATGGTGATGCGATTGCTATTCGTTTATGTGAAGATTCAATGATTACAGAAGATATGGATAAGACAATTATTGGATTCTGTGGAATGGGATCAATTAGTACAAAGTTTAAGAACCTTGTTATTCCGGAAAAGCTTCAGCAGATGATCTTCAAACAGACAGTGCTGTATGAACTCAATCAAGTCCTCGGGTAACTATTTCGTAACCAAATACTCAGCACTGTTGGGCTTTGTACTTAGAAAGTTTGCATCTTTCTCTCTACCCCAACTCCCCCCCCACACACACACACACCCACACAAGCACACACACACACACACACACACACACACAAACACACACACACACACACACACACACACACACACGTACGCACGCACATACAATCAAAATTTTAACCCTACTGTCCCTCCTCCCAAATTATGAATATTTGCGGTATTTGTTGAGTGCATGGTCCCATTGAGGAGGAGGAGGAAGAGGAGGAGGAGGAGGAGGAGGAGGAGGAGGAGGAGGAGGAGGAGGAGGAGGAGGAGGAGGAGGAGGAGGAGGAGGAGGAGGAGGAGGAGGAGGAGGAGGAGGAGGAGGAGGAGGAGGAGGAGGAGGAGGAGGAGGAGGAGGAGGAGGAGGAGGAGGAGGAGGAGGAGGAGGAGGAGGAGGAGGAGGAGGAGGAGGAGGAGGAGGAGGAGGAGGAGATGGGAGGGGCAAGGCTGTGAACACTCTCGTGATGAGCCATCGTCCTCACCAAATTATCGCCAGGACAATTTTTCCCCTTTGCACTTGAAACAAGTCGGTTTCTTAATTGCTCTCGAATGAGAAGCAGTTCTTGAAAACGTGTGTGTCTCTTTATAACTCGAAGAGGAGTATTGAAATTCTACAGGTTTTTACGACTCGAAGAGAAGAGGAATATTGAGATTCTACATGTTTTTTTTACTCGAAGAGGAGTATTGAGATTCTAGATGTTTTTACGACCAGAAGAGGAGTATTGAGATTCTACAGGTATTTACAACTCGAAGAGGAGTATTGAGATTCTACGGGTATTTACAACTCGAAGAGGAGTGTTGGGATTCAAAAGGTTTTTGCGACTCGAAAACGAGTTTTGAGATTCTACAGGTTTTTACGGTTCGAAGTGGAGTATTGAGGTTCTAGAGGTCTTTACGGCTCGAGAGAAAAATTGATAATCTACAGGTTTTTACGACTCGAAGAGAAGAACAGTATTGAAATTCTACAGTTTTTACTACGTGAGGAGGAGTATTAATACTCTACTGATTTTTTTAAGCTGGCACAAGTTTGTTCTTTACTTGAACATTTGATTTTTGTTTTCGAAACTTGAACTTTGTTTTTGAACGTTGATTTCTTTTTTTTCGAACAACTCACTTCAACAGTAGCATAGATACAACTACAAAGAAACAAAGAACTGCTGATTAAACTCAAGTTTTCCCATAACAGTTTATTCTCACTATTCAAACTACAGACACCATCTACCCCCACAACCTACCAACCAACCGCAGTAATCAGCTATCCACATATAGATACCTTCACCGCAATTAAAGCCCCCCCCCCCCACCGAGACTATCACACTCAATTTATAAAACTGCCCCCTTCCACCTCCCCCCGCCGCCTACCCAGATCCCTAAATCAAAACCTGTGCCCTCATTTATTAGATTCATGTCTATATTCAAAGCAATAGCTGAAGCTAATATTGGTCTTCTCTTGATTTTTCATTTCGTCGAAAAGTTTTTTGTTTCAACGATATGACGTCAGAATCACTCACAAATCTGCTTTTGATCATTCATTCATGCAATTTCAACTAAACTTTTTGTGAGAATACGTATTTTTTCAAGTTTATTTAGCAAGTTCTTTTGTTCTTTCGCTTGATTAATTTTCTTGTCACACGTGATTTACCTCAATCTAAAACTGACAATCCTTCACTTTAATTCAAAGCGATAAAATCAAATGAATGTTCGTCCTTCTAGTTGAAGATTTCGTGAGAGCATTTAATAGAAGCAGCAGTAAGTTCTACAGATTCTTAATCGAAAAATAACAAATAAGCACTTAATAAAAAGAAATTAATGTTCATTTTTGCTTAGCTTCATTTATTATCTTTTTGAGACTGCAGAACAACACCGCTATTGCAGCTATTGCTAGCAATCTACCGGCTATGTTTTCAGGTAAGGCAGGGATAGTAAAAAATTAACACTACTAGTCTATCCGTTTTGGGTGTTCTATCGGCTATGTTGGTGTAGATGACGCAAGTTTGTTCATTATTTATTTGAACTTTATTTTTTTTTCCAAAATTTACTTTCCTGTAATTATCTTTAATTCCACCTTTAATTAAACGGATAACTTAGTTGAAATTTTTTTACACTCTTTACATTCTTTTCCCTGTTATTTTTCGGGGAAATTTTTGATTTCCCCAAAAATAACGGGAAAAAGGAATGTAAAGAGTGTAAAAAAAACAAAACCCTATTTATCCGCTTAATTAAGACTGGAAATGTGTAATCACATGAAAGTAAACTTTAAAATTAAAAAGTAAGAGCGTGTAAAGAATTACTTACACTCCAATTCTTTGCTACACTCTTCCTCTCTGAATTATAAAATTAAGGGCTTATAGTTTGCATCAGTCTTCTTTTTTGTGTACTCTTATAAGGAAAGAACAAGGTATAATAAAGTAAAATAATTGATAATAATGATGGAAAAAGCGTGCAATTTTCTTCGGTCCACACTAAGTTTTACTCTTTGCAAGTTCAAGAAGAGTGGAGAAAAGAGTGTACATATCATGCAATTTTTCAGAATTACACTCTTACACTCTTTTATTCCGACCCGGAGCACGAATCATTATGTTTTATTCCGTTTTTTAGACACTGATGAAAAGCATTTGAAAAATCACACCCACGCGGTTCAGAGCAGTTCTACTAATGCGGTTTTTTAAATCTCAAATAAATTATATTGTACGTTTCGTCAACCGAAAGTTCTTATCGCTTCCCTTTAGAACCTCTCCAAAGAACTTGGATCAATGAATTCAATGCGGCCTTAAAACCACTTCTTTATCCCTGATAAAAATGGGTCATTTCCGAAATTCTAATATAGGTTATCCAATGAATAGTCAGCTGCTCATTATTTTACGGCCATTATTTTACCGCTCTACTTTTCTTTAACTGGCTTTACATTTTGATCACGTTTTTCGTTTCTTATAAGTCAAGATTTTCACACTTGACTTCTGACTAACCTCACTCACTTTTTCGACTGAATGGATTTTAACCTATTAAATGCATTTAATTATGCAATGCAATGAATTCTGTCAAAGTCAAAAGAACAAATTCAAGGAAAACAGGAAAATCATATACAGCACGATCATACTTTCATAGTGCTTGAGCTTCAATTTTGTTTTTGAAAATTGTTATTATGTCTACTTGATGAGTTTAATTATCTTTATGTGCCTGTTAAGCCTGTTTTAAGCTTAAAATTAAGTAACTGAACAGTTTTTAGAGTCAATGGCATAAGTTTAAAGACAAAAACCTCACGAAATATATAATTATTTCATTAAAATTTTCAATTGTTTTCAATTGAGGATCTGAGCCCAAAGCGGTGCAATTTTTCAGTTTTTTTGCTAGTTTTCAATTTTTTGTATGACCAGTCGTGAATTGAAGTATGTAAAAACTGATGACGGCTTTTGGTAGACCCATTTTTTTCTGACCATTTTGTGAGCTATATGTTTGGGTGCTGCAAATATAAACTGGCAAAACTATACAAACTTCCGCAACTTTTTCGAGTCTTTTGAAAAGTTTTTGTCGTTTTACAAAGTTTCTAGCACGTGCACCAGGAAAATTTCTCTAGGGTAGGGTAAAAAGTCACTGCATATATTTCTAATAGCAAATGAAGGTTTTCAAATTTTTAAATTCACGAAGTTTAGCAATTTCTTTAAAAACCTTCAACTTCCTTCAGGAATTTGGTCCATTTTTTTGAAACTCTCAGACCCAGGAGCACGGTAAGCTCCTCTAGAGTCCGTTTATATTATACTGCAACCTTGCTGGCCACAATCGAATGAAAGTCAATATTTTAATATCAAAAAAAATATTAGTTTGATTGATAAAAATTTGAATTTGTTTTCAAATTATCTGAAAATTCTTCTCATTTTACCAATTTTACCAAAAATTTGCCAAATTTAATTGGCATGGGGGCTTGAAATTAGGTTGCTGAAAAGTCTCTGGAGACAGTTATTTGGTTCTGAAGATAAAAATATCACGACTATCAGCAACATTTCATAGAAGTTGGTAACTGTTTTAAAATTTTTTAATGATTTTTGTCAGTTTCTGGTTTTTTTGGTCTTTTCGGCCTTTAAATCGGTTACTGGAGAGATTGAGATAGCTTTCAGTCTTTTAACACTACAAATTTTTGTAATTTTTTAAGCATGTAATTTTTATCATTTTTTTGAAAATTTTTATTATGCTCCGAATTTATTGATCTTTTTGGGCCTGTGATGTTTTTTTAAAGCTTGAGATCAGGTTTTTAAATAGTTTGCGGAGACAATGGGATAGCTCTTAACACAATAGCGTCACAAATTATAGCGATATTTCATTAAGATTTTCAATTGTGATCAATTGAGGATCTGAACAGAAAACGGTGCAATTTTTCAAGTTTTTCGATTATATTTTTTACTGGCCCTAAACCAACATCAGTAGTCATTCAAGTGCATAGAATGGTCTAGCTGCTAAGAATGTCTTAACTCAAGGTTAAAAGATCGTTTTTCGGAGTTTTTGAGCGCAAAGTTTTTTTTTAATTTTTTTTTTGAGTTTCTGCTGGATTACTCTTGAGTTGACGTTTGTCAAAGTTGATAATGGGTTTTTCAAGATATAAATAACATTCGTCGTCAGCCACTCAACGGCCATTATTTGACCGCTCTCCTTTTATGAAACTGGCTATACCTTTTGATCACGCTTTTCGTTTCTTATAAGCCACGATTTTCACACTTGACTTCTGACTCACGTCAATCACTGTTTCAAATTTAATGAATTTTAAAATTGAATTAAGTTATGTAGTGAATACTGTCAAAGTCAAAAGAGCGAAATCGAATTGATCGGGATAAACATATGAAGCCTGTTCATTAACACCAAGTACTTTAGAGTGATTGATAGCTGGCATTTAAATTGTGCTCATTGGCCTTCAATTTAGAAATTGAATTAAGAAGTGCAAAATCATGAAGCTAATCGAATATGAAGAAATTTCACGTCAAATCAGAACACTCTGACTCTTAGAACAATTGCGTCAATTTCTATCTCTTAGTTTTTTTCCTTTTTTTGTTTCAATGCCAATTTTTGTCAAGCACGTCAACGGTTGCAATTTTCCGACATTCTGCCGGCTGTGTTCACTCTTTTTTTGCCCTTTAGCTATATGTTTTGGGTAATGCATACATAATCATAAAAAATTGATGCTAATTTTTGCTTTTATTGTCAAACTTATTAAAAACTATGTCATTTATTGAGTTTTTCTAGCCTCAGGGGCCATAAACCTCTCTGAGGGTTCGACTATAATTTACTGCATAGTTTTTACTTAAATTGGAACAGTATTCAACATTTAGATGTCATAAATTTTGGCGACTTTTGAAAAGGCCTGTAAACTTTTCAAGCTCATCAGATGCCAGAAAACCTACTCTAGGGTCCGATGATAAGTTTCTGCAGTTCTAATTGCAAGTAATTTGTTTTCAACAATTTATTATTACAAATTTTAAGTTTTCTCTGACATTCAATTTTTGTGGTTTCAGTGGTCAGGTTTTTTCTACTAGGGTTTGCTAGTCTGTTTTTGCATAGTTACTCGGGGTAATGTAATGGTTTCGACTTTTTAATAATGCAATTTTTTGCAATTTTTTGATAAATTTTAAAATTTTTTGCAAAATTTCAAAAATGTTTTTGTCACGCTCCTAGTTTTTCGATTTTTATGAGCAAATGCTCATAAAGACTTTAAAAGTCTTGCTATTTTTAATAAGCTAACTTTTTAGGGCTTGCTATTAGGTTACTAAATGGCCTCTGTAGAGAAAGAAACAGTTCTAAGGAAGCTAATATCTAAAATTTTCGCCGCATTTCCATAAGAATTGCAACTGTTGTCATTTTTTAAAAATGTTTTTAGTCATGTTCTAAGTTGATCAATCGTTACGAGTCAATAGCCATTAAAACTCTTTCAGGTCTTGCAGATTTGTTACTGGAGAGGTTCCAGAGCACAAAAAGTGGTTTTGAACTTTTTTATATTGTAAAATTGAGAATCATTCTTTAATTTTTGCTATTATCAATTTTTAAAAACATTTGTCTTTTTCTCGATTTTTGTTATCATTACTGGCCAGTAAACTTCTCTCAAAGTTTCAGTGTTTGTGTAAATGGGTATGTTTAATTCGATCAAGTTTGGCCTTCAGAGTAAAAATACAAGAATTTTTGCAATGATTTTATTTTTTTAAGTTTTGTTTTAGTTTCTCAATTTTTGAAATTGTTTATATTTTGGTTGACGTTGCTATACAAATATGCTGGTCAGTTTTAGTACTTCTAAGTTTTTTTTTCATACAATTCTTCAGATGGTATTTAATGACTTGTCTGTTTCAGAACTGCTATGTTATGAATTTTTGCTTTTTAGTCTTCTATATTTAAGGATCCCTGTAGTGTAATTAATCATCAATAAAGAGACATGAAAGGATGTAGGAGAAAACCTCATTAGGAAGAAAATTTTTTGAACACATTTTAATTCAATCAACTTGGAGCTCTTATTCAGAATGTCTGCATAGTTCAGAGCGTCAATTAAAAGTTGACGTATGAACAAGAAATATTGGAAAACCATGATAGGCGCTCAACTCAAGGAATACTTTTTTGCCACCTTGGGGAATTGGACCACAAAATAAATGCTTAATCTTTTTGTCGCCATATATAATTATTTCCATTATTGTTACACACATATTAGGGTACGTTAGTTATATTAAGGTTCATTTTTAGAAGTATATTATATTAAGATTAATAATAGTAAGGTATGTTATTTTAAATTTCATAATATCAATATATGATATATTAAGATTCATTGCATTGACGCATTTTATACTAAGAATCAAAATAAAGTGATCTGTTTTGTTAAGATTGATAATTTTAAGGTATGCCATATTAAAGTTCATAATTTTTAACTATAGTTTAATAATTTTCATGATATTAAGGAATAGTAATTAAAGATTCAAAATATTAAGCTTTGTTATATAAAGATTCATAAAAAAGTAGGTTGTAGTAAGACTCATAATATAAAATTAGGTTAAAATAAGATTCATATTATTAATTTACTTTGTATTAAGACTCATAATTTTGGTGTATGTTTTCTTAAGGTTTATAAAATTAAAATATGTTACATTATGATTCATAATATTAGGGTATGTAAATTTACGATTCATAATATTGAGGTATTTATAAAAAGATTCATAAATTTAAGGTATGGTATATTAAGATTAACAAAATTAAGGTATGTTATGTTAAGTCTTAATATATTAAGGTATGTTGTTTTAAGATTCATTACATTAAAGTATTTTAAATAAAGATTCATAATATTATTGTATGTTATATTAGGTTTCGTAAATTTAAGGTATGTACTAATAGTTTTTAGTATATTAAAGTATACTGTATCAAGATTCATCTTATTAAGGTATGTTAAACTAAGATTCATAACATTTCGGTATCTTATATTAGGGCTCAAAATTTTAAGATATGTTACATTAAGATTTCTAATTTGAGTGTATGTCATGTTAAGGATCATAAGAATGAGGTATGTTACAATAAGTCTATTAACTTTAAATTACGTTATCTTAAGATTCTGAATTTTAAGGTATGTTGCATAAAGGTTCATAATATTAAGGTAGGTTATATTAGGATTCATAATATCATAAAATAAAGGTACGTTAGATTAAGATTCACAATATTAAGGTACGCAATTTGAAGTTTAAAAATGTTGAGGTATGTTTCATTAAGTTTCATAGTTTTAAAATGTATTTTATTAAGAGTCATAAAACCAGGGTAGGTTTTATTAAGATTCATAATGTTGAGGTTTGTTATATAAAGATTCATATTACTAAGGTATGTTAGAATAAGGTTCGTAATATTAAGGTATGCTTTATTAAGATTCATAATTTCAGTGTATGTCATTTTAAGATCCGTAAATTTAAGGTAGTTTACTTTGAGACTAGTAATTTTAAGGTATGCTATCTTAAGATTCAGAATAATGAAAAATCTTACAAAGGTTCAAAATACTATGGCATGTTATATTAGCGTTCGTCATAAAAAATATGTTAGATTAAGATTCAAAAAATTAAGGTATAATTCATTAAGTTTCAAAATATTAAGGTGGGTTGTATTAAGATTCATATGATTATAGTATGTGATATTAAGATTCATAATCCCAAGGTATGTTTTTTATGATTCATGATATTAAGGTATGTTATATTAAGATTAGTAATACTAAGGTCTGTTGTTTTAAGGTTCATTATATTACGGTATTTCATATTAAGATTCATAGTTTAAGTGTATGTCATTTTTAGGTTCATAAAATTAAGGTAAGATACATTAAGAGTCATAATATTAAAATAAGTTTTTATGGATTCATAGTATTATTTATGTTATATAAGGATTCATATTATTAAGGTATTACAGTATGTTAAATTAATATTTTTAACATTAAGATGCATACTTTTAATTTATGTTTTTTAGGATTCAGTAAATTAAGTAAGGTACGTTTTGTGGAATTAGGAACAAGTGGACATTAAGAAAAGGAACCAAATGGTCCACAGTCATTGGTATTTGTGATCAGTTGAAACGCTATGTCAACTGAGTGCGTGTGCGTGTGTGCAGGTGTGTGTGTGAGAGAGAGAGAGATTTGTGCGTTTATGTGTGTACGCTTGTGTGTGCTTATGTGTGTGTGTGTGTGTGTGTGTGTGTGTGTGTGTGTGTTTGTGTGTGTGTGTGTGTGTGTGTGTGTGTGTGTGTGTGTGTTGGGGGGGGGACTCGGGGCTTTTCCTCGAGATTTCAATTTTTTGGGTTGAGCATACAGCCAACGGCAACTTATGTTTCGCATTGTTTGCGGCGGAAGATGGACGCGGTATGGGTAGGGCGTTCAGTCGACAACCAAAAAATGAGAAAATTAGCCGACCGTTTACGTAATATGAGCGAATAGGTTCGTTCTTAAGCTGTTATTGGCCAATTTAAAACGGTATTTCTTAAGTGGACAAATAGAGGGCAGTTTTTATCATGAGTTTCAATGAAGGCCTATCCGTGGTTGCAACCCTCCAACCTCTCTTTTGTTCTTATAAAAGATGGAGTGAGCTAAATATTGTATATACATTTTGCGGCGTGATGCATTGACTATTGAGGGTCAATAAAACGACAACATTTAATATATGAAACAATGATTGAGTAAAATGTTGTTTATTGACAAATACATTCCACAGGGAGCGAAGGAACCTAATTCGTTACAATTATCCTAGATTCGCACTCCCATGTCCTGATGAGTTGATCTGTGTGAAACCAGTGATAGAAGGAGGTAACATTTGCGGAAGAGATGATGGGGGGCCTCTTTACAAATTCTTCTGTGGTACTATGGTTCCAGACTGCCTTCTGGGAATTGCCAGTTTTCCAGTTGCCAGAGACGACACACCAGACGACGACTGTAATGATGGAAGCTATTTCACCAACATACCTCTGTTTAAAGACTGGATAGAGTACGTCATGAGTTATCACATGTAGTGACGTCATCATTGTAATATGTAATGCATCTCAGATAACAGTAACCTACATGATAGGAATGTTACCGTTTAGATAATATAAATCGGT
The DNA here is from genome assembly GCF_964194025.1 of Convolutriloba macropyga. Taxonomy (NCBI): domain Eukaryota; kingdom Metazoa; phylum Xenacoelomorpha; order Acoela; family Convolutidae; genus Convolutriloba; species Convolutriloba macropyga. The sequence continues at coordinate 47,908,875 of NC_134477.1, forward strand.
TTTGCCCACGTTAACATGCCACACTCAAATCACCTCTGTCCAGAACATAAAGGTCGCACACGGAAGACAGTGCGCCTAAAAATACAGGGTCTGGAATGAGATAGGGCCGCATAATATTCTGGTCAATGGTCGAATAAAGCCGTTGTCAGAGACCAAAATTCTAGACATAGTCTTATAATATGTCTCACAAAAGCCTGATCACAGAACGATAACTGGCCGTTTTCATTTGGTATGGTTTTATTATAGCGTGTCACGCAAAGTTGAAATAAGCGAAAGTTTCAAAAGTCACTGGAGAGGTTTCAAAGGCCATAGTTCAAATTTAAAACATGTATAAAAGGAAAAAAAGCGTTGACATTCAAATGACCAAGTTAATGCTCAATTGCATGTTTTTGCAGTTTTCGAACATTCGATTATTTCAATTTCATGGGACAGACTATACCTCTGTTGCCTTTGACTCAAATTTATGCATGAATTATGTTTGATGGCATAAGGAAACAAACATTGTTTATCATTTTGTCGATTAATTTCCCCCTAACGTTAATAATATGTCCTGCCTTATCCAAATAAAACTACGGTACTGGGAGCTGGAATTGCTTATTTCATACGAATCTGCATAATTCATACAAAAAGAACTAAACTTCATCGCGAACAAATGGCTAATCAAGCGTCGCTTTGGTGTGGCATCGTCTGATCAGAGACTATTACGGTCGCGCAAAGACCGCACTGTTTCTTGGGTAGCAACAAATGTCTGATCGGAAACCATTCTAATCTGATCGTAGGAGAAAGTCTGGAAAGGGCTGTATCAGAGATTGCATGGGTAGAAAAAATCCTCGGTAGAAAAAAAATACTATTGGACATAATAATTGCAGACATAATAATTGCAGTACCATAATAAAAGCATTGGTTTTAACTACACTGACAGTTAAAACCAATGCCTTTTTCAGCCCTTATTTATCAGGTTTTTAGATTTTTCCCAATGGGGTCTTTCAATTTGACGACATTTTAAGCTATCTGCTTAGCCATAGTCAAAAATTGAATTTAACTAGCTATCCCTAGGTTGAATTGCGGAAGCCAAGCCAGCTCTGAACAGACCGTTCTGGGTCAAGCATAGGTCGCCCGATTAATCGGGTTGCCCACATGGGGTACCCAACCCCCTTGCATCTGGGATTGGAATTGCCACAGGTACTTGCGTGACGAACTTTCAAAAAGCACTGTACTCAAACAGGTTACTTAACTATTCTTTTTCCGGAGGCTGCATGTTTTTACGACTGGACTTCATAGTTCTGATTAGAATATCCAGACTCTGGAAAGGCTCTGATCAGAGTGCAAGGCTGTGGAAAGAGCTTTGTTTATATTATCCAGACCATACCTGCAGAATATCCAGGCTGCAGAATGTGCTATGATCAAACTGTTCAGGCTTTTGATGTCGCACTGGCTTGACTTTCACGACCATAGATCTGCTGTCAGAGAGACCTGTGCCCAACCCAAGTCACTCTGATCCGGGCTCAGAACTGGTTCACGAACTGCAACATGGATTTTAACTATATTTTACTGCTATTGTGAGTATTGATTTGAACCCTTTGCCTCTCCTCGATTGAGAAGGTGGTTGATGTAAAAAGAATAAGAAAGCAGTGGACTCACAGGGAAAAAAGATAATTCCCTACTGGATAAACTTACAATTTTGCTGCAAAAAACCAAATGTAGAGAATAAGCAGGACGAGTAAAACAAACGCAAGAGATGAGTGAAATGCACGAGGAAAATGTATCGTGACGTCTATAGAACATATGGCACGCACAGAAAAATCCGCTCAAAATTTGTCTGTTTTTTGAGCGGAAAAGACGCCGCGAAGTCATTTTAAATAGAACACTCACGTGTACATTTTGAAATGCCGAAAATCTGTGGCACCAGAGTATATGATTGCAGAAGTTCCAATATACTTAGCCAGAAGTTGACTTTTGTGAATTTTTGTCATTTTAAAACGCCGTGCCCGGACAAAATTGTCCCAGAAAAAACAGTCCCAAATTGCAAAATATTACCAGACAAACGAGTCCCAGACAAAATAGTCCCAAATAAAATATTAAAACAATTTAAATATAATATACAAACAATTAACAAACATAATCTATGAGTTAAGCTTCTGAATGCAATGTTTTTGATTGATATGATTTAGGGTTAATCCAGAAACTTGTTCCGAAATGGATAATTTTTCAAAAACTATGTTATAATCAGCTTAATATTTGTTCAATGAACATCAATCATATGAATAACTTAAGACATTTCAGTGCTTAACTCTATTTTTAGAACGGCCTATTTTGTCTCGGACTGTTTTGTTTGTTTTCTTTGGACTATTTTGACTGGGACTGTTTTCTCTCGGATTATTTTGCTATTATGGACTGTTTTGTCCGGGACTGTTTTGTCTGGGACTGTTTTTTCTGTTCACCCAAAACTACGTATAGCCAGCCATAGTAAATTAGGTTTTGACAAATTCTTGAATAATTTTAGTCTTTTGTGATCATTTTTTATCATAATGGAAGTAATGAGCAACATGAATGACATATTGAATAAAGATGAAACAAAATAAGAAATGGTTTATTCTTATTAGGTTAAGATTACACGGTGCATACTGAGATGAAAGTTCAAAATTCACATTAGTTAATTTAGACAAACTGCTAGGTTTTCTTTACCATATAAGCGCGGGGGGGGGGGGGGGGGCTCGTATGCAATCTTATTGGCGCCAATAATTGTCAAAACAAACTGTTTTGATTTCAATCATTTTTGAACTTAATTTGATAAATTTTATAATTAATATTTTGACTGTGCTGTGTTTTTAGTTCAATCAAAACCAAGACTGAAACCAGAAGTGCAAAAGTATGAAGTAAAAAAGCATATACTGTAAGATAACTTTCGGTTTATTGTTAATTGGTGAATGTATCAATTTTTCTCAAGATTTTCTTTTATTAGATATTTTCGAACATAACAAATATATTTACGCCTTATTTACGAACTCAACAGAATTTCGCACCTATAAAACAACTCCATGTCTCACTTGAGCTTTTTTTCACTGCTGGATGCTCGGATTTGCTTGAGGATCTTGTACATTAGTTACTATCATTGGTTCATTCTTTTCTCCAAAATGAACGTCATGTCTTTATTCATATATATTGATCGTTAAATTTTTGGTCATCTTTTTGATATCATATAAAAAAATTTGTAATTTTGTCGAAATTTCTCAACTTCCAGATTTTTTGTTGAAAAACACAGACCACAACGTCATCTGCTCCCAAAATTTAAGGAGAAATATGGAGCGAAAAAAAACCGCTTGCATAAATCACTCGCAATTAATGTCTCAATCCTAAAATCTTGAGTTTTTATTTATTCATCTAGCACAAAGTTCTATAATCCATAGAGGTAGCTAAGTCCGTAAATGAAGTCAATAGTTCATTTTCTAAGACATTTAATCCCCTTCTAGAGTTCTTGGGTTTAAAAGTTATGCAGTTTTTGTTCCGACCCTCTTGAGGGGGGAGGAACTATATACTCAACTGGGTTTTTTTTTTTTGTTCCGTGAATTTTCGCCGCTCGATATATTCATCGTAGAGAGTTGAGACTGGTATCATTAGAAAGCTCATCCAGCGTATAATATGGAATTAAAAAGATTTTTTTAATTTTCGATTTCTACAGAGAGTTATCGAGGTTTAAAGTTCTGAGAAAAGAAGAGTGAATTCACGTTGTTTTTATTCACATTTTCCGGAATTTTTGCCTAAATTTTCGTCAATTTTGCTAAAATTTGTTATAATTTTTAAGAATAGTGTCGTTGATTTCATTTTTGAAGACGAGCAAGCATTGTTGATTGTTTTGATTTATATTTTTTGGTCAAAAAATCTGGATAAACATTTCAAAATTTAGACTTTTTCATCAAAAACAGCACGAAATAAGCTAATTTAGTCCACTTTGATTACATTTGCCGACAGTACATCCCCAAACAACACTCAAAAAATCTTTGTAGACACAGAGGGGGGCTATTTCTACTTCAGAGTCCGCTGAGAGTGCACTGTAGTTAAAAACTTGCCGTTTTTTGCCAACTTTACTCGTTGATTATCAAAAATGCAGAACTTATTTTGAGTTTTCAACTAACAAATTATCTATATGTACAACATTCGAAAAATCAGTTATTCCTAGGGGACAATAAATATTATTAGGGCTTGTTTTTGGCCATTCTAGGACTGTTACAATCCAAAAATATCGGGTTTTAATCAGTCGGTCTTTTTTTAAAAAAAAAAAGACTTTTTTTAATAATAAAAAACAGAACATATCAAATCAAAGCTCAGGAGTGATAGGTCCAACCAATTCGCTTGCTAAACAGCTCCAGGCTAAGGCATTTAGTTTTTTAATTGAAAGTTTATGGTCGTTTCTTTTTTAAAAATAATTGACTTTTCAATAAATTATGGCTTAATTAACTTTTCCTCTATTTTTTTCTTAATTTGTTCAACTTCCAGCTTAGTGTCAGCAAAAAAAAGACTGCTTCTTCTTTCTACTGAGTTAACATTTATTCTCGGTTGCAGTTTTAAGTCTGAAATTATTGTTTTCTGGCTTTGATACTACAAGATTTTAGATTTTTGTTAGTTTTGATATTTGCCAGTTTTTCACGTTTTCTAATTTTGTCACATTATCACATTATTGACAGTTCTCATGTCACCTTATTAGCATTCAAATTAAAGCACAATTGAACATATTAAAATCCTGAAAGATATACATCATCGTTTTAGCGGCCTCGACGCCTCTTTCTTGAAGAAATCAATTGAATTTTTTAATTTTGTCTCTAACTGTCATTTATACTTTGTCATTTCGGTCGTATGAAATTTCCTGTATAGTGATAGTTTTCATTGGCTTTTCATAAAAGAGTAGAAGAACCGATATTCTGATATTAGTAGATAGCTGATGGCTTTCATGACGATCAAAACAATCGTTTTCCAAAATTTAAAAAAAAAAATTTTTTCAACTTCGCAATTTTGTTCTTTTTATGTTTCTTTTTGTTACCTAATCTCGTTAGTTAACTACAGGTCAAATATAAAATTATGAGTGTCAAAGGAATAAGAGGGATTGGTGTCCCAAAATCTTTTAAAGAATTTGCTATGACCTTACTGGCTTCGACACCGGTTTTTCACAAAAAAAAGTAAACTAATGTGATTTTTGTCATATTTGACTTTCTTTTTATAGATGCAAGAAATATTCTGGATAATTACATGTCTCGAGGGCTTTATTTTGAATAAACGACCCTATTTAAATAGCTCTTTTTGTTATTAATGCCTTTCATGACATTAAATGTAATTTTGTTTCGAAAAAAAATTACATACTTTAGCACTTCGCTTTTTTGTCTGCTTGTTACCTAGTCTTACTAATGAATAGCCACGTACTAAATTATAGCTGTTTGAAGAAGGCGCAATCAAATGTATTTTGAGTGCCAAAAATTGGCTTCACGGTTTTGACAGCGTTTTCTGGCAAGTTTCAATTGAAATTTTGTTTGTCCTTTGTTGTTCTTTTTAGCCGCTTTAAAAAATGAATAAGGACAGGTCCTAATGCCCTTCTATAGAAGTAGTGGAAATCGTAAATTTGTGTTAATATTAATTGATTCCTAATGGTATTTATTACTTTGAAGTTAACTGTTTCAAAAAAATAAGTTAATTTCTTTACTTTACTGTTTTTGTTCTTTCTTGTATAATTGTTACCAAACCTTTTTATGGACTGGTCGCATATGTTTTCTGGGGATTTATAAGTTATTTTTGTTTAGTTTTGGATTTATCTGACGGTATGTTGATTTTGTTATTATATTTAGTTTTTAAGAGGGACATAAATTTTTTGATGTAATTAATGTTTGTTGTTGTTGTTGTTTGATTTTGCTTTTCGTCTTGACTCGCTTTCTTAATATTGGCATATTACAGCAACCTAATGCATCAACTTTTACTCCACTGAGTTATTTGCTTTGGAGGCTATCTTATCGTTGATACAGAATTTTTTGAAAAAGACTTGGGCTTTTTTGGGAATCGCAAAAAATAACTTTTGGGTTCTTCTATCTGTTCCTCATTTGGTAGACAATTATGCCAAATTTGTGGATGGGCGGGGTCGGAACCTTATGTGCCATCGCACATTACCGAGCCGCCTTGTTTTACATTTATTGAATAACGTTACTACTATAATTTACTACTTTCCACAAAAACTGTTAAAGAATGGTGTCAAAAACTATGAAAACAAAGTGCAGTTATAATTTACAAATATGAATGTTGGATTGACCTATATTGTAGCAACGAATTGAAACATTGCTGTGTCTCCTGTTAAACAAAAATGAAAAGATAATTTACGCTCTGCGCAGAAAAGCTTAGTCATAGAAGCTTCCCCGTTCACATTAGAAACATCTACTTTTTGTAAACTGACCTTCTTACGTAGAAAATGGCTGCAGCTTATAAACCATCTGCTTTAAACTGGTGTAAAAGGTTTCCAAATTAAGCATTTTTCCAAAGAATAATACCAGTTAAGAGATAATGGTTGAGAGTGAGGGAAATTTACATTTACTCTACAGTTTGGTTATCTTAGACGTTTCAAACTACAACCAAAAGTGCCTTTTCTAAATTAGCTTTCCATATGGATATAGTTTCAGGATAGCAATAGCGCGCCCTGTTATTGGGCGTCCCCTGAATCTTCTAAACTAGTTACAAATAAGCAAATCTTTTGGTAATTATATTGAGATCATTTTTATAAATAATCAAAATAATTTTAGAGAAACGCATAATCATATCTACTATCGGATGAAGCGCAAAAAAATGTGAGATTGGCGCTGAATGTGATCAATCTGGGAAAGATCAAAGCTAAGAGCGTTAACTACAAAACGTCATAATTGTTTGTGTCATAATCTTATGTTAATTCAACGCTTATATTTTAGGAATGATCAGACGTATTTCACATTTTTTAGCATTAAATTTTACAAAATCAACGCTTATCTGTTAGCGATGATCTTACTTAAATTAAAAGCTTAATTCTTGTCTAACTGTTGGGGTAGCATATAGCCAGTTGTTGGATAATTTGAGGTTCTATAGATGCGCTGCTGTGTAGGTGATCAGTCTAGTCGGCCCATGTGATCTTCAGCGTTGAAAATTTATCTGAAATTTCTACAAAAAACTTTGAACTAATAACAGTGCGTGAAATATCTTTTGAGATCAGTGTAGTGTAAAAAGTGATCGCGGGAGTTTTTGAAGACAACGGTTGTTAGCCAGGTAAGCTGAAATATTTTTTAAAGACATTAGTTTCTCATCAACTTTAGAGTCTACAAAAATGAAGTTTTGGATGTCGTAATTTTTCATTGGGGAGTGAGCGTTGAGAGGAGAAAAAAAGCGGGAAAAGAGATGGGGGAGGGCAGAGAATTGGAATTTTAGCAATTCCTTAACACACGTCAATCTTGAAAATTATTTGATTTCAAGTTTTTTTTTGAAAAATTTCCAAACTCTTCTACCGGTGACTTTTTACCGGTTGTTCAATTCCCACCAAACCTTGAATAGGCAATACACCCCTGTCTAGATCCGGAAGAGAAAAAGATTTTCATTTGCTGATAAGCAAAAAATTTTTCAGAAAGTACTATCTTTCACTCGGGTCAAGGAGTTTAAGGTTTTTTATCGGCTATTCTCTGTTGGTGCCTTTTCTTTTTTTCTTGCTTGACAGTAAAATCAGCTTTAAATTGGTTGAGGAAGGAAACGGCGAAAAATTTAAAACGATGTAAGATTGCAATTTCTTTGCGATAGTAAATACAAGAGAAAAGGATTGAAAAGTTTGAAATTTTTTAGTGTCACGGAGAGAAAACGTAATTTTTGTTTAGTTTCAACGCTAGAAACAATTGAAGTTGTGTAAGATCCTTGCAAAGCACTAATTTTGTGAATGATTAGCGCTAGAAAACGATAATTTATATAAGATGAGCGTATATTTGTTTTGAAAATTAGAAATTTCATATCTTTTGTCTTACACAGTTTTGCAATAAATGCAGTGAGGAATCTCATAAATTAGTAGATCATCGCAGAGCTCGAGAGTTGATCTTAAATATTGTTAGTGCATTCACCTCGTTCACTGCAGAATTATGTGAATTGCAGTGAATTTTCAGCGCTAGATGAAATTTCTCGGCCCAGAAACATAGAGGCTTACTCCTATTCGAGACCCAATCTTGTGGTAATCTGGCAGATTTTGGCAGAAAAATGGTTATCCACCAATATCTAGCAGAAAAAAAAATGTTTTCTTGCACGATTCTGACAGAAAATGATAATCTGGCAGAATCTCTCAGCACATGGTGTTATCTGGCAGAACCTGTAGAATTAAAGAGATAGTAGAGAGAAACTGTGGACGGTTGTATCTTGCAACAAAGAACGTTTCACGGTACCGTTGAAACAAAATTTTAACTTAAAAACGTCCTCTCAAAGTGTAAAATGGATCAAAAGTCAGCATTTTTGCATGGTTATTTTATATGAATCTGGCTCATTTTGGCAAAAAGTGGTTATCTGCCAAAATTTGTCAGAGAGATCGCTATCTTGCACAATTCTGCCAGAAAACGATAATCTGGCAGAATCTGTCAGAATATGGTGTTATCTGACAGCACCTGTTGGATTATAGAGCCAGTAGACAGAAATTGTGGACGGTTGTATCTGGCAAGAAAAACGTTTCACAGTAACGTTAAAACAAAATGTTAACTTAATAACGTCCTTTCAAAGTTTAAACTGGATCAAAAATCAGTTTTTTGCATACATTTGATCTAACATCAATGATTCAAGATTAAAACAAAACACTTGTTAAGGAAAATTTCAACGTGTTTTTTTGGTAGAATTAATTGATCAAACAGCAAGGTTTAAATTTTTCCTTTTAACAAAAATTTTTTATTTCAAGAAACTCTTGTTGTGAACAAGAGTTACAAAAGCAATTGAAAACTAACATGCAGGTTCGTAACGGGACCCGGAAAACGTTCTGACTGAAATGCACATTGAACTAAGGCAAATTTTTGGGTATGACAATGAATAACGAAAAACGTTTTCAAAAAAACCTTATGTTACTACGTTTTCCAATCTTCGATTTTCATTTTCTTTTTGGTTTTTGGGTACGCTAAGTTCTCTTTGCTTTTGCTTCTTCCTGCCCTTTTTTGTTTTACTTTTTTTTGTTTTGTTGCTGTTTTTGTGCTGATTTTGTTTTCGTTTTTTCTTTGTTTGTTTCTTTGTTTTGGTGCTGCGAGCCCTCATTTTTTGACATTTTTCGCCTATTTTTTCTCGTTTTTTCATTTCTGTTTTTGTTCTGCTGACTTTTTTCCTTGTTTTTTGGCGCCCTGCGCCCTCAGTTTTTGCATTTTTCTGGCCTGTTTTACTGTCTTTGGACACGATGTGCTCCTTTTTTAAATGTCTATTGTTGAGTTTTTCTCTCCGCCATAGCTAGTTTGGAGGCACCGAGTATTTGTCTTCAACCCAGCCTCAACCCAAGAAAACCAAGAAAAAATCACGATAACAAAAAGTTGATAAAGTTGTGAATTAAAAAAAGACGATCGAAAATGGAAAGACTTCTTCTCTGATATCTTAAATTAATAGTTTTTTGATGCTTTTCTCTCTTGTTTTCTTTTGTCGATGCTCAAAATATTTGTAAAAACAAATTTTGCGATGTTTTGACTTTTTACGAGCTCTTTAGGAACCTAGGACGGTTTGCGCGTGCTTTTTTGCTGTAGGAAATCCTTGAATAAAATGGTTATCTTGTAAGAATCTAGCAAAAAAATGGTTAACTTGTAGGTCTGTTACGGAAAAATAGTTATCTTGTAGGGATCTGGCAGAAAAATGGTTGTCTTGTACGAATTAGCCAGTATCTGCCAGATTCCTACAAGATAACTATCCATTCTTGTCTAGGGTCGACAATAATAATTTCTTTCAAAGCTGTGACTCTCATTTCTTCTCTTTGTCCCAAGAAATGTAATCAAATTGATGAACCTGTTGTTCAACGATAAATATATTTAGGGTGTAATTTATTGAACTTTAATGTTCGTCAATATTGATTGCTTAACGTAAATACAAAAACCAATCGAGTTAGGTTTTGGTTTAAGAATAAGCATTTGAGAATTTACTTAGTCAAAATATGATTTCTATTTTTGCAGCAATATTTCTTCTTTGGGTATCAAAAAGTAACCTGTTAATTATCGAGAATATGATGAGCTCTGCTTCTTCTGATATTTCAAGTAATTATCCAATTATGATGAAAAAGGTGACATCCTTCATTATAAACGGCCATAATTCAGCGCCAAGGTCATTTTATGCACGTTTATTGTACCAACGCGAATACTGCGGAGCTACAGTGATAAGTGACAGATTCGTTCTGACCGCGGGCCACTGTGTTAACCCCGTTAAGCACCACCCCGGGCATCTTAAAATCGAGGTGGGCGATTTCTCGCAGATAAATTCACCCAGAACCCAGTATAGCATAGAACGCATTTATGTTAACCCTCTCTATAATGGACGAGGCGAGATTCCCCATAATGACATTGCTGTTGTCAAAACTCACTTTGAGATTGAAAATGGCAACGAATTAGGAATCCGTTTGTGTGAATTAGAGGAAGCGGCAATTACGGATGATATTGATAAGGAAATAATCGGGTTTTGTGGTATGGGATCATGTGCCACAGATGCAGACCGGTCCGTCCTTCCAAGAATTCTGAAACAGATGATCTTCAAGCGAACTGTAATGAATAAACATATTCGAGATCCAAGATTTCCGGAGCTTTGTCCAGAGGAAATGATTTGTGTTAAACCAGTGATTGAACATGGCAACATTTGCTTTATGGATGATGGGGGGCCTCTTTACAAGTTCCTCTCCAGATCTATGGTTCCAGACTGTCTTTTGGGAATTGCCAGCTTTTCTGTGGCCAGAGATGACACCCCAATGGATGTTTGCAATAATGGAAGTTTCTTTACCAACGTACCTTTATTCAAAGACTGGATTGAATTCCTAATGAACGGTTACATACATTGACCTCCCCAGGTTGAGATCCTCGTTCAAAATTCCCTATGAAAATACCCATCCAGACCATTTTTGTCTGTGAAAATACCCAGGCAGACCAATAATGCTTATGATTCAGACATTGCCTCGTTCAAAATTTTGGTGCGTTCATGTGCTCGTTCAAAAATGCTTATGAAAAGACCTGTCCAGACCAAAATAAGATATGATACAGACTTTGGCTCGTTCAATTTATGAAAAGACTCACAAAGACCAAACAAATTATGATCCAGACTTTGGCTCGCCATTTCCTTTTTGCCCATTTGGGGACCGTTTCTCACGTGCTGTAGATTAAATGTGACTTAATAAGTGTGCTATAAAGACCCTCGATTGTTTTTGCTGCCAGGAAAACTTGAACATTTTGTCTTGTCGTCTTGGACGGCAAAAAGTGCTCGAGAAAGTACAGACTTCGCCGGCTTTGCATATTGAATTTTTTTTCGAGGGCCAGTTTTTTCTTTTTAACTTATGTTTCAATTTAGACGGGGATAGTCGCTTTCTGTTGAATGTAAGTTCTTCTTGTCCACAGTATTTAATTCGTTGCTTAGATCTTCCTTGCTCAAAAATTATTAGGCTCTCAGTTAAAAAAAATTTAAATAATTATTGCTTCAAAATGATTTTAGTTTTGACGCAGCTTTCTTTCATTTGTGGTGTTGCTATTTGCAAACTGTGTTATTTAAGCTTTGTTTCGGTCCATCAAGTTTTTGGAATCCTCATTTTTTGGAATTCAATATGTCTTCTTTTTTAAAATTTATGAAACTCCTTTGTGAGTTCTTTCTTTGACAAATCGCACAAAGCAACCTGCTGGGTTATGCGAGGTGGGAAATTAATCCTACTTCGTGGAAGAAGTTTTGAGCGTTCAGAAAGTACAGACTGCGCTTGCTTTACATCCTAAATTTTTTCCGAAGTCCAGTTTTATGTCGCTTTGTTGGATTTTGTTTGAAAAATATAAGTTACTAGCTGAAAAATCGGAGCATGCTTCACGTTATAATGATTTCTTCTAAACTACTGTGTCAATTTAGACGGTCATAGTCGTTTTTTGTTGAATGTAAATTCTTCTTTTCCAGAGTGTTTAATTTGTTGTCCATTTCGAAAAAAAACTTGGCATGGAGTATCACCAGTGTGATGAGAGTGTAAAGCAAAAAGAATTTTCGGTATAGCTTGCCTAGGAAAAAAGTTAGTTTTTCATCGGAAATTTGCCGATTAGCGAATTTTAAAATTGGTCTTTTTTCATCGGATAAAGGAGTTGTTCAAAGTGAACCAAATTGATATCCCAGACTACCAGAACTATTTAGGTTGTAATGCAGAGAGAATGGTCCGCCTAACTGTCCTAGAAAAAAGTTCGTATTTCAATCGGAAATATCGACTTATTTGCTTTTTCTATTTTCAATAATATAGAAGTTTTATCGGGCCAAGGATTTTTTCAAATCAATCCAAACTTGGTATGTTTAATAATTATTCATTATTATTTGTTTCATGATATAAACTTGTCATTTATAGTTGTCATTTTATAAAGTTGTCTGTTTTGGAGAGAGCTTTTCGAGCCTAGTTTTTTTTTCTAGTGCTCTGCTCAATTCTCTTATAGTTGTTTGTTCGTAACTCTGCCGTAGCCGGTCCCCAGGGAAACACACCCAGAATATACTGAAAAATCTCGAAAGTTGGTTTTTGCAATCAACTTGAGACAGTTTTCCGACAGTACTGCTATAAAAAAGATGTTTAAAAATTGTATTGTGCAGACGTCAGCTCGCCTATGATAAAATTTCTAGCTCGTCTGTGGGGCTGAAGGTGGCTCGTCTATGTTGCAGAAGTGGTGCGACTATGGGATAGTTTTTGGATCGTCTATGTTGCAGAGTTGGTGCGCCCATGGGGCAGTTTTTGGCTCGTCTATGGGGCAGACTTTGGCTCGACCGTAAGTACTGGTGCCTTCATGTTGCTCATTAAAAAATCCTCGTCTGTGTATTTTTGAACGCACCATAACCCCTGTGTGCGTTCAAAAGCGGTCTGCGTCATTACCTCGACCTGGGTCATTACACAGGACAAATTATTACCTCGACCTGGGTCATTGCGCAGCGAAGACAAGAGGGACTGACCACGCCATCGGCAGACTGTGATTTTCAGTAACTGATATTTTGACTTTAAAGGGGAAAAAGAAAACAGACTACCCCTTTATTATATTATATATAGACTTTTAATAGACAGTTGTCCCACTTATTGTTAATTACAAAAGAGAGAAACCTTCAATTCCAAAGACAGATATAGTTACCATGACAATTGGAGCATGGGTTACATGAACAAATAAAGTAACGATGAGTTGGGGAAAACTGATTGATGAATGACTTACGCCAATACCACAATTTACTCTGAGCTTTACCCGTTATTAAAAAAATTAGTGCACGTCTTTGAAAATAAAAACCAATCTTTCGGCAACAAGAAAAAGATCTGAAAAACTCCTCCTGTGCAAAAATGTCTCTTCCTCATTTTATTTTCCTTTTTCCTGTGTTTATTTTCTTTCAGCTTTCTTTCCGTTGTTTCTAAACACGGACAAGGTAAACTTTTGCGTTACGCTATACAATTGAAAAACCAAACTAATTCTGGAAATTCTCATCGTTCAAAATCTGAAAATTTTCTGACACATCATTAGTTAAGCGATGAAAATTGTTAGGCAGCTTTTATGTTAAGAATTCAAACACAGTAGATCTTAGAGAATTCTATCTACCAAGAAATGTGTTGTAGTCTCATAAGCCCTAAATTAGATAATGATTCAATCAAAAGTAGAGATCAGAGGTTACATAAGCTAATTGCAGAACTTAGCAGTAGAACTATTGATTAAAAAAAACTATATTTTCAGCATTGCAAAATGATTGTCTCTGGTATACCTTCAAAGATCTTAAATTAAGCATAAATGAAAAATGGATTGAGCTCGCGTATTCATTGATCACAGTTCTAAAGTTTTCTTTTGGACGTAGCCAATGTTTTATATATTTTTTCCAATTGATATATTGCTTGTGAGGGCATTATCTTTAATTTTTCAACAAAATTTTACTTTTTTGTGTACATTTCTCTTTTTGGATCTTAAACGATAAATATCCTTTCGATCAAAAATTTGGTCTGAAAAATTCGCACATGAACTGAATGGACATAATCGATGTATAATTCTCATTGATATCATAATTCTCATTGATATCATAATTCTCATTGATATCATTGATTCATAAAATTGCAATTTAAAAAACATTGAAAACTGAACTATCATCCGATTTGACCTTTTTCAAAATATCAAACCTTACACGATAATAACTCAATTATGGCGGAAAATTTCATGTGTAAGAACTAGTAGACAGACTCTAAAAAAGGAATATTTTTTAAACTCCCAGCAGAATAGTCTAAAAACTGGGAAAAGGCACTAAATTAAACACATGCAGATACGAAAGTCTGAAAATAAAATGGCTTATTGACTTACAGCTATACTAAAGTGAGTGTAACAAGTCCGTAATTCTCATTTAATTCATGGTTCAGCAAAAGAGAACTTTAAGGCGATAGGCTTCATTCAAATTATTTAACATAGAACCATTCCACGATTCGTCCAGCGTGTTTCACAGATTTTTAACCAGAATCTAGGACTAAATTTTGGTTCTGTAATAATGTGTTAAAATGGTAGAACACGGTACAGAGAAACCAAGTAAACTTTTGCCCTGCAAGTTTCAGTCATCTTTGCATTTACGGACTAAAATTTTGTTGTTGACTTGAAGTTAAGGACAGTTAACTCGCAATTCACTAACAAAACGCAAGTTTCCCTTAAATCACAAAAGCTCCCTAACCTAATAAATTGCGTGACTAAAAGTTGTTTTTATAGACGCATTATTCCAAAACAAAAGTGGTTTTTAAAATCAAAAAAGTCAAAACTTGACACTCTTGAGAAAAAATTTTGCTTGCACTAATTGTATTTTGTATATAGACTATCGTTCATGAGAGCTGTTTTAGAAAAACCAACAGTTCAATAATTAATTGCGTTTTTGTATCGTCCTTAAAGACTCCACTGCTTTTTGCCGAAAATGAGCGCGAAAGACTCGCACAGAGAGAAACTGAGTATAAAATATTTTAAAGAAACAATTCCAGGCATCAGCTCACAAAATGAGAAACAGAAATTGATATTCTTTAAAACTTTGAAAAGTACCCAAAACAACCTGTTCAATTTTACTAGTAACAAGTGACCTCTAGCAATTCAACTAGTGTCAATATGTCAACATAATTTTAACTTACCTATAAAATTTGCAAAAAATATCAACGAAACTTATGCCCAGGAAACGAATGAAAAACTAAAATAGAGAAATGGCATTATTTATTTTCTTACATTATTAATTTTAAAATTTTGTTAAAAACTCCATATTAGTTTTTGCGAGTTCATTTTAATTAAACTAATTGAAACACAAATAGTACATTTTCAGGCAAACAACGGTGCTTATGGACTTTGATCTACAAAACACCATGAATGGTCATTTAGCATTACTGATGAACAACCAGGAAACAAAATTGATCAATATCGGCTGAAACAATTTTAATTCTATTTAATTACGCAAACAAAGAATATACTCTAGTAACAAACACTTCTTCTAACCATTACAATGAGTAAGTTCTATCAACTATTCTCCCGGGAGTTTTGAAAGTCATGCCACATTTAGGAGCAGAATCTTGAAGTGGACATAACTGGAGACAACGGAGTACGACCATTCTTTTTAGCAAAAAGCTCATTTCGGCTGTGAAACAAGCATTTTGGGCGAGAAACAGTGTAACTGTCCCCTAACTTGTGTGAAATTATTTTACCTCAATCAGAGCATTAAGCAAAAAATCAATTTCGTCAAACAAATTTTGTTGTAATTTTTTTTCCAGCAACGTGATGCCGAATCATCCGTCTGATCACAAGTAGCAACCGATCCAAATTATCGTACAATCATCAGTTTGTAACTTTTGTAAACTTCTTCATTTATAAAAACACTACAAGGAGGCTCGGCAATATGCATTCTCACATAATGTTCCGACCTCACTCATCCACATTTATGACTTAATTGTCTGACAAATGAAGAAGTTAAAGATATACACAAATAAATGTTTGTCGACAAATTGGTATTCAATTGGTATTAAATTGGCATTCTCAAAGTGGTGTGATATTATCTCGTCATGGAATTCGGAAATCGAGTTTGTGATTTTATGATAGTAGTTGTTGAAAACTATTTAGTAATTTGTTCACGTGTTAAATTGGATTTTGTCTAAATCAGGTTTGTGATTCACGCACTATAGCATAATTTGCAAAATAGCATTAAGATTTTAAAGTCATGAATCTGAGTGTAGCACAAGTCAGTACCTCCCATCCCTGTTCATAGGTATTTTTTCAAAACATTAATTTTTACAAGAATAAATAATTTATTTAGCTTTACTTTGCAAAAATTAAGCGTTGAAAGTATTTGAGCTTGAACACCTGTTTAAAGTTCATGGTGGCTTCTTAATATTGAGAGTTTTCCTCTTGAAGAAGAAATTACGATGACCTGAGTTATATAGTGCGCATCAACTCGACTCATTAAACAAGCTGCTAGTTTATACCTCATCGCAAGCAATTGAAATCTGTCGTTTACCATAATTTGTCTGAAAACCACAAAAAATGCAAATACAAAAAAAATAATTGAAATCATTAAGAAAGCGGTGCTGCAACAGTTAAAACAATTAGCCATTCATGAACCACATTAAAATTTTTCAATTGCACATGCAACGCCAAATCAGCTACCCCATTAGTGTGACAATGTGGCAGGAAACCAAGGAAACGCAGAAACGGGCAAATATCCAAAAATTACTTGCGTAGTACAAAACAAATATGTAGAAACCCTGAAAACGAGTAGTACCTAAGCCAAAAAACCATTAGCTGAAAATAAAACCATTAAAAAATGGAACCTCTGTAAACCAGAAAATGGAAGTGAACTGTCGCTACAGAGACCAAGCTATAAAATGATAAAAATTGAATAAGCTAAAAAAAATCCACTGAATATTCACCATAAATATTTTCTAAAATTAAAAAATACTATAAGTTGTCAACCTATAGCAAAAAAAAATTAAGTGGCAACTGCTTGGGAAGCCAGTTGTGCCTGCTATTATCAAAACCGAAACATAGAGTGACAAAATAGAACAAATATGGACAGAACACAAATAAAAATATGGACAAAAAATTTCACAAACAATTTATCGAAACAGCAGTGTTGAAGACATTAAAATAACACTTATTTTTTCCATACATATGCGAATGAGACCAATTAGCAAAAAGAACATTTCATTAAACCAAAAATAAGGAATGCTTTTTGTATAATTATTGAGTTAATTCTTTGAAAAAGCGGCAAAACTGGAATTCCAGAAGACTCCTACAGGAAACAAAAGTCACAGTAGACTTTTTTTTGAAGTTGACAAGGTTTGTGACAGCGGACATTAGATCTTTTTTTCCTGCATATTTAAACAAAGGGAGACATAGAACGTACTTGGAGCCATTGTTAATTTTAAACGTCTGAAACTCGAAAAGTTTTTCAAATTCGAAAGAATTTTAACCAATGGACTCCGATAAAACCAACCAACAAGCCTCCCTTAAAAGTGAAAACACTAACATTTTGTTAACAATTTCAACAAATTTTTGCAAAACTGGCAAAAATTTGGTCAAATAAGAACGGAAAATGTGAAGAAAACAACGGAAGTCCGTTAAATGCTCACAAAAATTTAAACCTAGGTTAATCTTTTCACGCATATAATCTATGTAGGATGGGCTCTTCAAATAAACAACTCACAACTCTCTACGGTGAATATATCGATCAGCAAAAGTTCCGAGAAACGAAAAAGCCATTTGAATTCATAGTTCATCCCCCACTAAAGTGAGGCCGGAACAAATATTGAAAACGTTTTTTCTATCAATGTGATGCCGTTTTCTTGGCACTCACACTGCTTTGGCTATTGTTGATCTCAATCACACTACACTTTTTTACAATGAATGTGTAAGACTGAACAGAAACTTCATGTGAAGGCCTGACGTTGCACGAAAATCAGCAACAAATTTTTCACCTGTAGGCCTGAAATTATTTCAAATAGAAAACAAGGGCAATCAAAGTTATGTGGCACAATGTAATTTTGTGTCAACATTAAGAAATCTGAAGAAAAGTAAATATAATTGTATACAAAATATCAAAATATCTTTATTTCGCATTTTGATACATTACATTTAATTTGATTCATGTTCTTGATTGAATGAGCCATCTGATTACCAGTAACAGCCATTACCAATGATCTTCAGATCAAAATTTTAAAAATTTTGTATTTTTCATTTATTTTTTATTGACAACAGCTATTTTGCTATAACTTTCTTAAGTAATGATGGATTTTTGTTAGCTTTAAAGTTGTCGCGAATATTTCTGTGCAACAAAAGGCTGACTAATGTAGCGTCTGAAAAGACTGTTTTTTCTTCAGTGAAGTTTGCACTTTGGGCGTCAATGATAAGCATTTTTCATAGTTTCAAGCGAACTTTTACTGAATTGAGCATGCCAGTTGTTTGGTTCTAGAGATCTGGAAAATGCGCTCGTCAGAATGTCATTTTTAAAAGAATTTTTGGCTATTGTATTTGGCTTTTGAAATTTAAGCAGAATCAACGAGTCAGACGGGTTAAAAAGAGTTTCATAAGTTTAATTACCAGTTTAACATCTAATAGTTTTGTTGATCTTGTTTTTTCATGCATTTTCATTTATTGTATGGCCGAAGCTCGTCAATATAAGATTCTAGTTTTTGGGGATAACAATCTGAATTCGAAAATAAAATGTTGATGGAGATTTTTTAAGAACTATCATTAATATTTGGAAAGGTCTTCGTATTGGTCTCAGTAGTTAGTGGGGGAGGATCCGAGGTTTTTTATATTGAATTTTTTTCCAAATATAAATGACAATCCTCCGTAGAAAATTCTTAGTTCAGAGCTTTTCAGTCCAATTTTTATGGTTTTGAGGGACCACCAGACTACCTACGCAGCAAAATTTAAGGCCGCATGATAATTTTGTTAAGGCAAAAATTAGAGAAATAGCGAATAAAGAAATAGCTGCACACGCTTCAAGTCAATGCAGAAAAATTTAATAGCAATTTTCAAAAGATCTATTGTTTTCTGGTTACTCCAAAATTTTTACCAAGATCTTGAATGATAATTTTCGTAATAATGAGAGTAATTAAACCGCACTCAAAAGACCCATGTATTTATATTTATTGTCCGGAAAAGCATTTTCCAATTAAAAAATCAGGGTTCTGGGCTTTTTTTGAGATTTATGTAGATATTTCAGGTTATAAAGCAAAAAAAAGTTCTGCCTAAGGAAGTTACATTAATTTTGTGTACTTAAACTGTAGAGTATTCGAGTTCTAAGCTTGTTGTAATTAAAAGTACCTTCCAAAACTGATTTAATGGTTAAAATTTTAAATATGTGTTTTTTATTGGCACAAAAGAACAGTAAAGTAGAAAAATTAAGCATAAAAATTTAAGAAAATTCCTCAAACATGAATACCGAAAAAACTTTTACAAATTATATCAAAAGTTTGTTAATTTTCATTTGATTTTAATAGTTGTATACTCTGATAATTAACTAATTTGAGCACTTAATTAGATATCAGATCACAAGTTGTGTATGGTCATAACTATGGCTGATATGAACATTGAAAACAAACAAATTTGTCATTTACTGACGTGTACAAGAGGTTTTCAGCAGTATCAATTAACAGCTGCATCGCCTCTTGACAAAGTTATTCTGTCAAACACCTTCTTTGCCGTTACTTTTCCATGAGTTCAGAGAGTTTCAAAATTCTAGCACCTCTTACATCTATGATGATGATAGACATGATACTGAACCATTTGCTGAAGCTACCGTATATTTCTTATTATATCCAGTCTGGGGTGTACAAATTGTCCAGCGAGTTTTGTTTATTGTAAATACACAAACAAGCATTTAGAGTTTAGTTTGTTTTGTGATGGCAACCTTGAATACAGATTTAATCAAAATATGGATTTAACATTTTCAGCAATCCTACTTTTTTGGATATCAAGTTGTAACTCTTTAACTATAGATGACAGGGTCTTAACACCGAAGACAAACTCAACTGATAATCGCATTGTGACGTCAAATCTAACTTTTCTCATTGTAAGTGGTATCAGTTCAGCTCCAAGGTCATTTTATGCACGTTTACTGTACCGACAAAAATACTGCGGAGCTACAGTTTTGAGTGACAGGTTTGTACTGACGGCTGGTCATTGTCTCCACTCTATAAAACACCTGTCAAAATTACTCAAAATCGAAGTGGGCGATTTTTCTC
The DNA here is from genome assembly GCF_964194025.1 of Convolutriloba macropyga. Taxonomy (NCBI): domain Eukaryota; kingdom Metazoa; phylum Xenacoelomorpha; order Acoela; family Convolutidae; genus Convolutriloba; species Convolutriloba macropyga. The sequence continues at coordinate 47,929,279 of NC_134477.1, forward strand.
AGAAAGAGTCACCCCGGACACTTTACAGTATTGAAAGTATTCATGTGAACCCTCTTTATATGGAATACGACCAACTTCCCCATAATGACATAGCATTGATAAAAACAGACGAGGCGATTGAAAATGGCAACGAAATTGCAATTCGTTTATGTGACTTACACGAATCAACAATTACGAAAGATATAGATAAGGAAATAATCGGATTTTGTGGCATGGGCTCGTGCGTTAGAGATAGAACCCGCACGATTCTACCGAATGAATTACAGCAGATGATTTTCAAGCGGACTGTGTTAAATCATCACGTCAAAGATCCAAGATTTCCAGAACCTTGTCCGGAAGATATGATATGTGTTAAACCTGTGATTGAGCATGGCAACATTTGCTTTATGGACGATGGAGGTCCTCTTTACAAGTTCCTCTCCAGATCTATGGTTCCAGACTGCCTTTTGGGAATTGCCAGCTTTTCTGTGTCCAGGGACGACACCCCAATGGAAGTTTGCAATAATGGAAGTTTCTTTACTAACGTACCTTTATTCAAAGATTGGATTGAATTTGTAATGGATGAATACCTACCTTAAGTGAAGTCATGGTAGTTCTATAACTACTTGAGACCATTGATCGAGATCGCCGAGACAAAGTACCCATTTGAGTTCTAATTCAACTAATTTCCTCATTGTCTTTTACCCCTTTCAATCATTTTAACTTATTGGTAAGATCAAAATATTTTTTGCGCGCTCTGCAAAATTTTATTGAATGATACGTTGCTCTCATTCACTCATCTATATAGAAAAATTTTCGAAAGAAAAATTTGTCACAAATATGAGTCATTCGACAACCATTCTGCGTAGATTGAGTGTTGGAATGAAATATGAACTCCAATAACAAAAAAGTAGAAATTTAATCTAAAAACTGCTGAAAAAATGAATATAGCAGATGCCTTGTAGGTCATAATTTTGACGCATCCCAATTTAGGTTTGGGAAAATTTAGCTCATTATTGAATAGCGCCTGATTGGGATGAAGAGAATCCCTTGTAATTTTAAGACTGATGGCCCAGATTATAAAAAATTATGATAAGGTGACAATGATTGATATTGAGTTGTTAGAGCGACAAAAAAACAAACTTTAGTGTTTTATTGAAACAAACAATTTAAAAAGCAGAAAAAAAACTTCCAAAACACTACTGGTTCGTTTCTAATTTCGTTTTTGTGATATATTGCTCACATCAAAACATAGAGTCTAAAATAAAACTTCGATACAAACAAAATTTTCTTACTTGATTTGGTTGAAGTACACTTTTGAATAATGGCTACAAAAATGAACAGAATCGTTGCTTCAAATTTGTACATACCACAAGTTTACGAATGCTCAAAAACCATAAATTTGAGCCATTAGTTCGACATATACATCATGGGGAAAACCTATTGATACGTAAGGTGTAAGTTAACCATTATCAGTTTATCTATATCTAGACGGTTATGTACATTTTCATACTGATAGCGCCTATAAAGAGCTTCGGAATTTACTGTTAGGCCTAATGAAATTCAAAAATTTAAATAACAAAACTCTAGTTACCCGTGCTCGAGATTGCGACAATGGTGTTCAGACCACCGACCAACAAGAAATTTGAGATCCACAGAATGCAAAATCGGCTACTGAGTGGATTATGTCCTTTTTGGCAAAATATTGCGCAGAGACGAAAGAGGACAAGATCAACAATGCTGCTACAATAGTGGAACTACATGTAACTAACCTCTTTGTTTCTATGTGCGGGCAAAATTCAGTTATTAAACTTAGAAGCCTAATGACTCCCAGGGATGTGATAGGCACTCCGTATAAAGACATCAGATCGGCTAATCAAACTCAAGTTTCTCCTCAAAAAAAAAAGAATAATATCGGCAGAAAAAGCTTGAATTCTGTGCGTTGGCCAAAGCGTTGGAGCATCACACGATGTTTTTCTAGGGTGCCTAAGAAAAGAAGCACGGTATTGTGAATTCGAGACACTAAAAACAGTGACTAACCTCGAGTACAGTTGGTTTCAAAAGTTAACTTTGGGTTTCAGAGTCCCTGAGGCAAAATTGAGACTATTAGACAGCATCAAAACTAAATCAATGATGATTTTTTGTAGAATTACAGAAAACATACAGTTCAGAAGTCAAGAAGAGGTTTTTTTGAGTTCTTCAACAGGTAATAAACTGGTTATAGTTAAGAAGGAAGTGAGATACAACTTCAAAAACTCCTTCAGAAAACCGAGTAAAAATTTCACGGATAGTAAAGGCAATGGTCATTTGTGTGAAAGACAAGAGAGGGTCAAAGAGAAACTTGAGACGATTGTATTTGTGGTATGGGCTCGTGCGTTAGAGAAAGAACCCGCACAATTCTACCGAATGAATTACAGCAGATGATTTTTAAGCGGACTGTGTTAAATCATCACGTCAGAAATTCAAGATTTCCAGAACTTTGTCCGGAAGATATGATATGTGTTAAACCCTTGATTGAGCAAGGCAACATTTGCATGATGGACGATGGAGGTCCTGTTTACAAGTTCCTCTCCAGATCTATGGTTCCAGACTGCCTTCTGGGAATTGCCAGCTTTTCTGTGTCCAGAGACGACACCCTAAGGGAAGTTTGAAATAATGGAAGTTTCTTTACTAACGTACCTTTATTCAAAGACTGGATTGAATTTGTAATGGATGAATACCTACCTTAAATGAAGTCATGGTAGTTCTATAACTACTTGAGACCATTGGTCGAGATCGCCAAGTCAAAGTACCCACTTGAGTTCTAATTCAACCTATTTCCTCATTGTCTTTTACCCCTTTAAATCATATTAGCTTATTGCTAAGATCAAAATATTTTTCAAAGGCTTAAAAAAACGAACTTATTTGCGCACTCTGCGAAACTTTATTGAAGGATACGCTGTTCTCATTCACTCATCTACATAGAATATTATTTGAAAGAAAAATTTGTCACAAATATGAGTCATTCAACAACCATTCTGCGTAGATTGAGTGTTGGAATGAAATATGAACTCCAATAACAAATAAGTAAAAATTTAATCTAAAAACTGCTGAAAAAATGAAAATAGCAGATGCCTTGTAGGTCATAATTTTGACGCATCCCAATTTAGGTTTGCGAAACTTTAGATCATTATTTAATAGCGCCTGATTCGGATGAAGAGAATCCCTTGTAATTTCAAGACTGATTGCCCAGATTTAAAAAAAAATTATGATATGCTGACAATGATTGATATTGAGTTGTTAGAGCAACAAAAACACAAACTTTAGTGTTTTATTGAAACAAACAATTTAAAAAGCAGATAAAAACTTCCAAAACACTACTGGTTCGATTCTAGTTTCGTTATTGTGATATATTGCTCACATCAAAACATAGAGTTTAAAATAAAACTTCGATACAAACAAAATTTTCTTACTTGTTTTGGTTGAAGTTCACTTTTGAATAATGGCTACAAACAAAAATGAACAGAATTGTTGCTTCAAATTTGTTCATACCACAAGTTTAATAATGCTCAAAACCATGAATTTGAGCCATTAATTCGACATATACAGCATGGGCAAAACTTGTTGATACGTAAGGTGTAAGTAAACCATTATCAGTTTATCTATATCTAGACGGTTATGTACATTTTCATTCTGATAGCGCCTATAAAAAAATTCGAAATTTTCTGTTAGGCCATTTGAAATTCAAAAATAAAAATAACAAAACTCAAGTTACCCGTGCTCGAGACTGCGACAATGGTGTTCAGACCACTGACCAACAAGAAATTTGGGACCTACAGAATGCAGAATCGGCAACTTCGTGGATTATGTCTTTTTTGGCAAAATATTGCGCAGAGACGAAAGAAAACAAGATCAACAATGATGCTACTATAGTGGACCTACAGGTAACTAAACTCTTTGTTTCTATGTGCGAGCAAAATTCAGTTATTAAACTTAGAGGCCTAATGACTCCTAGGGATGTGATAGGCACTTCGTATAGAGACATCAGATCGGCTATTCAAAATCAAGTTTCTCCTAAAGAAAGAATAATAGCGGCAGAAAAAGCTTAAATTCTGTGCGTTGGCCAAAGCGTTGGAGCATCACACGATGTTTTTCTAGGGTGCCTAAGAAAAGCACGGTATTGTGAATTCGAGACACTAAAAACAGTGACTAACCTCGAGTACGGTTGGTTTAAAAAGTTAACCTTTTGTTTCAGAGTCCCTGAGGCAAAATTAAGACTATTAGACAGCATCAAAACTAAACAAATGATGGTTTTTTGTAAAATTACAAAAAACATACAGTTCAAAAGTCAAGAAGAGGCTTTTTCGAGTTCTATAGCAGGTAATAAAGTGGTTATAGTTAAGGAAGAAATGGGATACAACTTCAAAAACTCCTTCAGAAAACCGAGTGAAAATTTCACGGATAGTAAAGGCAATGGTCATTTGTGTAATAGATGTGGAGTTAAGCCACACAGTAGCAGGCGATGTCCGGCTTTGAACAAAAAATGTGACATCTGTGAAAATGTGCGGTACTTTGCGAAATGATGCCGAAGTAAAAACCAGTTCAAGTCAGGTAAGTCCGACCGGCACAACATCTTCTGCGAGGAACACTGTAATTTGTCTGATCAAAAACCTTTCGACATGGAGAAGGGAATGAAATATACGCGGGAAAATGTGTTTAGTATGTCAGTGACATCAGAGTACATTACGTTGAAAGACCACAACAAAAACAATCCAAGTTGACAGCGGTGCTGATAGTAATGTAATATCATCATTCATCCCGACAGTTTGGTAAGCCTCAGTTAGATGGGAAAATAAGACGTCTTGGGGCCTATGTTGAACATCAACTGACGCTTCAGGGATCACCGACTTTTGATGTTGAGTGGAATGGAAGTAAGTATGGGCAACAACAACGTGCAGTTGGGTAATCGGACAAAGAATTTGGACTACTTGGGAAAGACATTCTACACCAAAATGGAATCAACACAATGTGTGATGGAAAAACACCTGAAGTCAAAAGACACAAAGCTCTTCTGATACTCTTACCGGTAAAACAGCCTATGTTCTGCAAGGCTAGAAACATACCTCCACTTCTACAAGAGAGGGTCAAAGAGAAACTTGAGACGATTGTATTTATGGGCATCCTGGAGCTCGTGCAACCTGGTGAGCTCACGGATGCATTACCAGTACCAGTAGTTTGGCAGCGGTTTGACAAAGTTATTGACGAGGACTATCTTACCCCAGACAAAAAGAACATATTCCATAAACTACATTGAGTCTTTTACATTGGCCAAATTGAGTTACCAGATGAAAAATATCAAATCGAGTAGGCCGACGATTCAAAAAGAAGGATTGCAAACGAATCTTTCGTCGGCTTAGCGAATTTGTAAGAAAGAATGATACCAGATTTTGCTTAAAAATTTTTAATTTGAAGGAAATTCAAAAAATTGACTTCAGATGGGGAATAGAAGAACAAAACGCTTTCAAAAACAAAAGAAGTGAATTATATCCTAACCCACTAGTACAGCCTTTCAGCTTGACGAAAGAAGCGAAGGTCGAGGCTTCTTACGTGAAGGACATCCTATGATCTATGTCTCAAGGAAGTTTTCACAAGCTGAACAAAAATAATCCAACATTCCGCGAGAAGCACTTGCACTCGTCTTTGTGGTCACAAGATTGAAAAAATTTCTGCTCGGAAGGAGGTTCAATCTGCAAATTGACAAAAAAATTTTTTCAAATACCTCCTTGCACCAAACAAGGAAATTCCTAAAAACTGCATCAGTATGAATCACGAGATGGGTAATAGCGCTGATGGGATTCGACATCGACTTGGACAATACAATCGGAGAGCAGATTCACGGCGCTAATGCTTTGAGCAGATTAGACTTCGACGACAGCGATGAAGATGATTGGGTCGGCTCTGCTCTTGACAGTATCTATTCTGTTCCCATCAACCTCGTGACCCAGTCAAAAACCAAAATGGAACTGAGATCGAATCGACTCTTCCGAGATGTCATCATACGAATTAAAATCGGAAACTGGAATCAGTTTTCAGAAGCAAAGAAAGGTTTTGAAAAACAGAAAAACGCCCTAACAATCACCAACGGAACCTTCTTTTGTGGAGCTGTACTTTTCAATCCACCCGAACTAAGACATGTTGTGGTGACCAAAGCTCATGATATCCATCCAGGCAAAAACGCAGCTGAAACAGCAGTCCGAATGATAGCTTGGTGGCCCGGCATTAATCAAGACGTTCTTCGATATATTAGTAATTGTAAAGAATGCCAAGAGCACAAGCCTAAAATGGGGAAAAAAGTATCTGCTTGGCAGGCAGCAGAACTTTGGAAACGACTCCATGTGGATTTAGGTTACGCTAAGGACAAGGGTAGTATCTTAGTCATAGTAGACGCGAAATCAGGTTGGATAGAATCCGTCCAGCGGCAAATAGAGCTTCATTCACAGTGAAGTTGTGCATGGGTCAAATCCTTGCAAGCCACCAAAAATTTGGCATACCAAAAACGTAGTATCAGACGATGGTCCCGAATTTTTTAGCGGTTACCTAAAACAGTGGTGTGAATCACTGGGGATTAAAACGATGGATTCATCCTTCAATTATTCAAGAGCAAATGGACTTACCGAGTGAGCAGTCAAAACAGTGAAACGGGCTATTCAAGCTTGGAGTCCAAATCCTAGTGTGTCGCTTAACGCTTTCCTACAGCAGGCTTTGATGACACATTGAGATTTCCATCAGTCACTGACTTTGATCTTTGAGAACAAGACTTCTTCAAACCAACGAGCAGATCACCAACAGCTCCAACTACCTTCATTTTACTCAAAGGAACGACAACTTTATTCATCCAGCCATAATTCGAAGAAGAAAGTGTTTGTTAATGACAACCAATTTGTGTGGCTGGAACCTGATGATATCAAGACTGAATCTACTGATCATTAATCTACAGGCTCTCAATCTGAGAGCAGTATGAACAATGTAGAATTGGCGTCGTCCAACTCCACAACAGACAAAACTCCAGCAACTGAAGGAGGACAAACTTCAGGGGCCATGAGAACTTCAAGCAGACATAAAAAAAAACAAACAGCAGGACTTTTGAGAAGCTGTCCCTAGCAACTTGCTTTAAAAAGAAGGAGAATGTGATATATCACAAAGATCACAACTTAGAGTGTTAAGTTAAAATTTAAATATAAACAAAAGTTCTTATTTGATGTCTTATTAGGAGTAATTTTATTGAACAATGGCTAATCAAGTCAACCGAATCATCGATTCAAATTTGTTCATACCACATTCTTATCACTGTGCATATACCATAAATTTGAGCATTTAATTCGACCTCCCCACGATTAGTGCTGTCCGTAAACCAACTCGATTATCCTCCCTGTAGATACCAGAGACATGTTCTCAGGTTAGAAGAACAATGTGTTTAGTGCGAAAAAACTGCACAAATACTTGCCATTTACAGCAAGGGGAAAATTTGCTTACACGTAAGTTGTGAATTAACCATTATCAGTTGCTCGTACTTAAGGTGTAAATTAAACATTATCAGTTTATCCTTATCTAGACGGCTCTGTGAACTTTCATACTGGTAGCGACTATATATACCTGTGATTCTTTGTACTGTTAGGCTCTTTTAATTTCAATTATTGAGATAATAAGTATCGTGTTGCTTGTGCTCGAGACCACTACAGTTTTGACCGTTCTTGTTGGCTGCATTTACGGGCCAAAAAAATCAGGTTTTAAAAATTGTTAAAGAAAATCGATTAGAATAAGCACAGTGCATTAACCTCATTTTGTACATACATCGAACACAACGACCTCGAATATGATTTCTGTGATTGTCAAAAAAAAAGCTGTTCAAATATCTCAATCAAACCATTTTTTAATATAATATTCTTTCTAACCTAATGTTTGCAACAATTATCATAAATTGTTACGCAAGAAAAAAGACATCTGTACCTTATCAGAATAAAAGATTAACTGCTTGGACTTCGTTCATATGTATCCTTTAAACGGACCCAAATTTTTCCAAAAATTACACAAGCCCAAGAAGCTTTTAAGAACTGTTCAGCTTCCGCGTTTTGGAAATAGAATTTATCAATTATTAAAGAGTGTTTTCGAGTTGCTCACTTGGATTGATGCCAAGCCAGAGTACAGAAATCCATTTACTGTCACTACTTGATAAAAGAGAATTAAGGCCCGGAAAACTTTTCCAATAAAATTCATTTCGGTTGAAAAAGTTTTGGTTTGCATAACCGAAACAGCGCATGTTCCAACACACGGATTAAGATAACCATCAACCAATTTCAATTTAAAGCTAAATAGAATTTAGTAAAAAAAAATTGTGAACAGATTAAGATGAAAGATATGTAAAGAAGAACAATTTTTATTAAAGAGAACTTTTTGTAAATGAGAATATTCTATTTATACCTTGCTGCATTATCAAAATCACCTCTACCATAAGCTTATTTCAGTTCTCATTTGGAAATAAATGTTCGCAACGCAATTAAACTGATAGGTATAAGATCAAGAGATATTTCAAAACATAAAAACCACGAACTGTTTTACAAGCGTAGAAAAAATTTAATCAGCTAGAGTCCGCTGCTCTCATTAGTTTTTATTCCAAGAAACGTTTTTCACAACCAAATTTTGTCACAAACTTCTGCTTAGACTGATTGATGAAATGAAGTCTGATTTCTAATCACCAAGGAATGTACAAAATCACCAATCAGTCAAAAAGCTGCTAAAAAGAATTTTTCACATGCCTTTTTGTTGATAATGTCGAAGAATTTGGGTTTGAAAACGTTTAACTCAATGTCTAGATTTTTGATTATTAACTAACTGGAATGAAGAGAATCCCTTGTCACAATTTAAAATTGATTACTCAAATAGAAAAAATTAATGTTAGTGATAAAAACCCAAAAGCATTTTTCAAGGCTGCATTCACAGTCCGAAAATAATCAGCTTAAGTTTGTTAAAGGAAGCTGTTTCAAATAAGTACAATTTGATACATCCATTCACAACAAGTTCGAATAAATTTTCCGAAATTTATCAAACAAATTTTTTAAATATTCCAATCGAACCATATTTAAAAAAAATGAATAATGCAAATTTTTATCTTATGGAGAAAACTATACTCAGTTTACATATAAAAGTTAAGAAGTTTGTAATTTATCAGAAAAAATGGTAAAATTATTTTTTTTGTCGTTGGTTCATTTGTAATCTATATATTGACACAACTTTTTCCGATAATTTTGTAAAAATAACTAAAAAATATGATTCTAAAGCACCTTTGTCCAAATATACAGACAGCGTGTACAGACCTAAACAACATACACTAAGTGAGGACTGTAATTAATTCCGCTTCCTGGTTATCCGGAGCTAAAACGTTTGCTTTTGGATCTTTATCCCAATTGCGAAATTTATTCTTGATATATTAAATTCCCCTTTGCTAAACGATGGATTACGCCTAAATTTGTAAAAAAGTAAGCATTTTTATTTGTCGTATAGCAAATAGTATTGCCAATTTTGGTTTTATTGATTTGAGTGCAAATTTTTGCAGTAAATTGGGTTAGCATTATATTTGGCCCTGTCCTATAAAATAGACCTTGAATGTTTAGGCCAATTTCACACAATACTGTTTTCATTTAAAAGTTCACTAAATGAGTCGTCTCGTCTACAACAAATTGAATCAGAATGAACATGTATTTTGTTCCGAGATATAACGTCATGGTTTTTAGGGCTTTTACAATGTGCTTTTTAAACATTTATTGATTATTTCTTAGTTTTGCTTCAATTCGATTCTCCGGTCTTAGTCTTACGCCTTAATCTGAAATGTAAATAGTCTCAATGGATTCCCCAAGAGGTAAAGACTAGCCCTTTTTTGAATTTATTTCAGCCAAATCGTACCTCAACCTCATTTTTGAGCTCCCATCTTCTTTTTATAGCAACGAAAAATTAACCTGTAAACAGTATTTATGTTTTAAGTGAAATTGTCTTAAATTTGATTAGCCAATTTCTTTTCAAGGAAAAAACATTAGCAAAAACATAATACTTGTAAGCAGAATAATTTTTGTTCTGCAAGAAAGAGGATGGGACCTGTCATTACTGTAACTAACCTATAAGCTGGCTGAAATAAGAAAAAGGGAACAACGCTAAAAAACCTGTTTTGAAAGAATTTGAAGGAAAAAACTTTTTCCTCCAAAATCCTAACAGCCAACAATGTCAATTTAATAGATTACATGGGTACAATTATAATATTTCGGAAAACTGATTGGATCTTTGGTTAATGGGTCTAAGTACTAAGAAAACAAAAAACAACAAATGCAACAATAACTCAGTATTTCATTAAAGATTCACAAAAATACTTCCAGTATATGCAGTTTTGTAGGTGTTTTGTTACAATATAATTGCATTAACAACCACAGCTCCCTTTGTTGTTGAAGGAAGGTCCAATTCAACAAACATAATGTTTTGAGTAAATTTTGTACGCCTTTATTGGTTTCCACTTTTCTCATAAATTTTAATTGAGTTTTATCCATATTACATATTCTGATTAATAGCATTTCTAAATGGCTTTGTAAAGAGATATCAAACTTTGTAGTAACTTCTGTTTATAGAACGTCAGTTCTGTTGACTTTACGTTTATTTGCTTCAAAAAATCTATAAACAGCTTTGAAGATTTTAATTTGATTTTTGGTCAATTTTTAACTTAGTTTCATTCAAGACAGGATCCGTTAAGTTTTGCGAATCAGGCTTTAGTCGAACCAGTTTTCTGTTTTAACTGATTTTTTTTATAAATTTGACAGTAAGTTATTACTTTAAAAAATGTGAATTTTGATAATGGTCAAATGTTTTGGTTCCTTTTGTTATCTTTTTTACATTGCCCCTTAAAAACTTTTCACCGGAGGTTGACAATCACAAGCACATTTATTGACAATCACATGAGGCCTAAAAAACACATATAGTCATTTTGTTCAATAAGCTTTGATTTCAACGTCCTCAGCACTTTGAATTTTCTGAATTTTATTTTAAAATTTTGAGTTTTGTTAGTTGTTGTTGATAGCTGATAGCCTTATGAAATGGTCTCATCAGTGGCAGGTCCCAATGAAATCTCTTGAATGTACATGTGAAGTAAATGAAAGAAATTTTGGGTGAAATTGATGACCGTGACTTCCGAAAGTATTTGGTGTAAAAATTTCCATGGATATTTGAATTTTGTCCTATTTTGTTATTGTTTTAGACTTATTGTTAACTAAACTCAATAAGGACAGATCCCATTAGCTTTGTGGTGAATAAAAACAAATGAGTTTGATTAGCGCAGCTTTATTCCGATACTTCATTGTTGCCAGGCGTTTTTTTCTGAAACAAATAAAGACTGAATTTTCACCGTAATTAGATTTCTTTGTTTCTTTTTGCTGTTTTGACCTCTCGTAATCTCATTAATAGCAAGCAGTTCTCTATAGTCCAAGAAAAAGCCAAGATTTTATTTAGAAAATTTAGTTGTTTGCATGTTTTTACTTTTTTTTAATTAGTTGTTTGATTTAAAAAAATTTGTACCCATGCCCACACAATGTGAATTTTTGGAAACTTTGTTTCTCGACAATAAAGTCCAAATGTGTATGAGCGGCGTCGGAATGCTACATCTGAACGCACATTTCTGAGCCTCATGTTGTTATAGGACACAGATATAGTGGAAGAGAAAAAAGTAAGTTAGTACAGAATTCAGTTTTTGCGGAGAAATTCTAATTGATAATTTCAATCAATTTTTGTTTTTTCTCGAAAATTTTTTTATCAGTTGGTTTCGAAATTCCGTGAACTTTGTGTGATATACTGTGCTTAGCTTTCTTAAGAATTTAGGCTCACAAATATATAATGGAGCGTAAAATTCTCAGGATTTTTGAGTCTTCTTCTATTTTATATGTACTAAACCAAGTCAGTCTGTCAAAAATCATCAACAAATCCGAGAATTGAAAATCTTTGGAAACCATTTGCAACAAACAGATTTCACCAATAATCCAGGGAGAAATATCAGTAAAAAGTTTACTAGAAAACCTAGAACTTCTGATGTAAAACTGGATAATATTTTTGGCAACCTACTACTTTATCAAATTAATCATTTAATTTTGAGGCTTTGTGGACAGTAACAGTAACACATCAAGTTTTTTACTTTGCACGATAGTTGTTCACAATTTAGGAAGACGTTTTGACAGCTGGCATTATTGATGAAAATGCGCGGATTTTTTTTTACTCGTGCTCTTGGATAATTTGTTGCCAATGTCCACGCTCCTGAAAATAATAACAAAATTATACAAAGAATTTGAAAGCAAAAAAGTTGCACATTTTTCGTTTTTGGAAGAAATTTAAAAAATATCTTGGAACTCATACAAGGTCATATAAAACACTGACTGATGTCAAAGCTTCCCGCATAATGTATTCAGAGGTCATTTGAATTTAATATAATGTAGGTGCAGTCCACACTGAAACAATAACTTTGGATTTGATACGTATCTAAAAAAGATTTTTAAAAAATTAATGGCAGAAAATGGTATTTTTCTATTGAATGTCCATTTATTGGAACAAACTGGCTTCAGAGAAAATGAAAAGGCTAGTCATATATATATATATATATATATATATATATATATATATATATATATATATATATGTGTGTGTGTGTGTTTTTCAATTAGCCCACAATTTTGCGTTTCAATTAGCACACTTTTGAGAAGGGAAATCAATTTTCTACAAAAAGAAATTAAAAGGGCATTAAAACGTTCAAATGAAAGTCTAAACAGAACGCTAATTGACGCAGCAAAAACAGCAGCAAAAGAATAAAGGGTTCCGGAGAGCAACTAAAATACTCACAACCGATCAACAACAGCCAAGCAGATCAGATTTACAAATAACGTTTAAAGACAAAATTTCTGTAACTGACCATGATATAAGTGAAAGGTTCAAAGCCCACTGAGTGAGACAAGGAAAGAACAATATTACTAAAATGAGGAGCTGAAGAGGTGTACTTTTTTGAGACAGAATTAAACATAAAAATTCAATTAGCAACAGATCCAAACAAAAAAACTCAAGACAGTTTTTGAAACGTTGAAGAGTTCAATGAAATTTCGAAGCATACAAGTAAATCATCTCCCGGGCCAGACAAAATAAGCTATCAACTACTGGAGGCGCTACCTAAAAACGTTAAATTTTTCATATGCATATTTATATCAAGCTCAATCAACAATTCTTACGTTCCAAGTCTTTGAAACAAAACTCTCAAGTAATCATGCTTCAAAAATTCTCTACAAGACAGGAGGAAAACAAGAATTTACAGACCAATTAACCTTACCAATTGCATTGCAAAAGCTTGTAAAAGTGTTATTTTACATCTCATACTAGACAACAGTGAAGCAACTAAAAACTTTGGATCGCAACAAAAGAAAACAGATGCACAACTGATAATCTCGATGTATTGACTCAGCATGAAAGTGAAGCATACCAGTGATCAGAATGATGGGACTTGTTTGCTTCGATATAGAAAATTTTTTTGATACTCTCTGGAGAATAGGATTGGTTGACTAACTAATCAAAATTGGTATACAAAAGAAAATCATCAAATGATTAAATGTTTTCCTCTCACAAAGAAAAGTGTACGAGAATAATAAGATTAGAAGAAGTAATAAATATGTCTCATCAAAATCTTGTGTCCCTAGGCTAGCGTTGTGGCGCCTATTTTGTTCCTAATTTCTGTCTCAAACATTCCTGTTTCTCCAGATAAAATTTCTCAGATTGCAGATGACGTCGCACTATATTAAAGGTAAAATTGCAGTCAATTAATACAGAGAATACTCCAAGCATCACTTGATAAACTCATAAATTGTAGTGATAGGCTCAAGATCAAAATAAATCCCACCAAAACCAAGTACATGCTGCTCAGAAACACTTCGAAAAAACAAGCAAGCCTTAGTCTAAGTGTCAACGGTAAACAAACAGAAGAAGCCAAGACCATGAGTTTCTTAGGAAAAACAAAGACACCACGCCTCAACTGTAATGACATAAAAACCAGAGCAAACAAGCGAAACGTCCAGCTGTGGCGTTTAAGCAACTTGAATGTTGACCAAGACAATTTACTTTTGCTGGAGAAGTCCCTCATCCGACTGTTAGTTATTTATGCAAACGCTTTTCGGCCCAACCAATCGAAAACAATAATCTCTAACATGCAAAAAACACATAACAGAGCACTAAAAATCTGTTTTAGAAAACATCAATGGTATAACATGCAAAAGTTAAACGAAGAACTTAACGCGCCTAACATAAGGAAACTTCAGGTCCGACAGATCAGAGACTACATCAAGCGAGCAAAATAGAACAAAATTGAATCAATTTTACATTTTATAGGAAAAAAGTCAATGTCCGAAGAACAATTGCAAAACCACCTTGGCTTTCTGATTGGGCAACCTACCTGACAATCAAACCTTTTTTTTTCGTCTTTTTACTCATTTAGACGTCAGTGATCACCGAGTAAGACCGAAAGAATCTTTTGGACAAAAGTCAGTGTTACATTTTTTTTCAGGATGCCGATAAAAGTCAGGATCACGATAAAAGTCAGGATCGCTATAAAAGCGCGATCTTTTTGATTCAGGTGACCAACGTTTCCCATTTTTTAAAATACGCCTTGGACGTCTCCGAGCCCTATACGCCTCAACAAGACCAACCGGTATTAACCTCTCAAACAGACGAAACTTCTTGTAGGCAACCTCCCGGGGCACCCTGGCTCTGTCACCAAAGCTCTTTGGAGGTGTCGTACGCGAGTGAAATTGCGTACTTGATCTTGAGTCGCGAGTTGTGTTTATGTTCTATGTCCTACTTGCGCGGCGAGTGCGCTTTACACAATTTCCAAATGAATCCGCTTTGCGAATCACGTAAGGACTAATTGTTTACTTTACTCGATTTGTAAAGACAGTTAATGAAGAATAAGTTAAATTGAGCAACTGTACGCGAAGTGCAAAACTAAGAGAATGAAGAATAAGGCAACTGGTATTCCAGAAGTCATAACAAAATGTGAACATTAATTTCCCGTTGTGGGAAAATGGGAGCAACAGACTAGCATGTGAAATAATAATGACTTATGCACATGCCCCTCAGGAATAGGTACATTAAATAAAATTAAGTACATCGTATGATAAGTTTACTGCACTAAATTAATTTATGATGTATGACATTTCTCCCGCTTCAAAGAAAATTAAAATTGCATAAACTAAAATTTTAATAACAATATGAATAATAATAATACTTATTCACCGGTTAAATAGTATCAACAATATATTTACTGGTTATCATAGCTAGTCATAATTAATAATGTATCAGTATTAATGTATCAGAGTTTTCACATGTCTTCTTCATCGATGATCAGTTCATTTGAAGTGCTGTGATCGGCTGGCCGTATACGGGGGTCAGTCGGAGACACCTGTCCTATGATAGGCGAGGGAAAGTCGTTATGAATCGGTTCAACTCGAGTAGCTGTATCCACAATTGTTTGTATCACTGAAGGTTGAATCGATTCGATGTCGCCTACTCGTCGCTTCCTACGGGGTGGAGCAAAGTTCGGAGGACACGAATTAGTAGAGTCACCTGATGAATCTTCTTTGTCATATCCATAATATTTAGGACTTTTCCTAGTCCCTTTGGTTGTTCGTGTTAGAGTATGGGCTAAAGTTGTTGTTGGAACTGAAGGAGATGATATGAGTGCTTCTTGCTGAGTATTTGTAGGCGGGGTGCAATAAATACTTCTTCAGTTATAATTGGCTGTTCGGGAGCAGCCTCTGGAATTTCGAGTACTACTTGGGGAGCGAAATTGTCCGGAATTTTCGGCATGCGTACTCGCATTGCGCGAGCAATGTTGGATTTATTCGAGGATACGCCACTACCAGTTTCTCGTTTTCTGTGTTTCATTTTTCTGTCTCCTTTCTGGATGCGGGTACACTCTTTAATGTGGCTAAGTATCTTAGACTCAGTTGTTTTCTCGTGTGTGCGGGGTCCTCTGCGGTTTATGTAGTCTGTCAATTTGGTTTTTCGTTCTTCACGAGTAACAAATTTTGCAATATCGCTATTGCGTATAGTCACTTCCATCTTACCCGGCTCGCGAATGACCGAAGTGTATTGGTCGGTCTTTTGTACTACCGATCCTGGGGCCAACACCTCATACAAGCCGTCCAGATTCTTCTTGGATCTCTTATGAAGGTGCTTCTTTCGGGCAATGTTTAATTGGACGGCGTGTTCTTTCAATGGGAGTAGACGATGTGCTTGCGTGGTGCGAAGGAAGCGTGATTCATTATCCGTTGCTAGCCGTTCGCGAATGGTAGCATCCTTTGTCGCCTTACACATATTACGTTTGAGTTCGTCGTCACTCCGGCTGTTTCTTAGTGTTCCTCCGGCAGCAATTCGTTAGGGGTTACAGTATCTTCATCTAAATAATGATTCAAAATTTTTTCATAACTTAAGTCAGATGATTCGGGTTGAGAACTTATATTACTAAGTGGTGTATTGGCCGTACGCCCGAAGTGAGATTCGAATGGCGAAAGCTTAGTTGTTTTATGTTTACATATGCGAAGCTGGTATATAATTGATTTTAATGCTGCTTTAATGGTGAACGTATTTACTTCTTTATGTGCGTCTTTAATACATGCCAAGCGTTGTTTAATTGTACCAATTAGTCGTTCAACTAAACCTATTGCACGATGATCATTTCCCGGAGCTGGTATTAGTGTGATATTATTTTTTGTACAAAAATTTTTTACTTGGTTACCTATAAGACAACGGGCTTGATCTATTCTTAAGGAACGAGGAACTCCATGAATTTGTATATAATTATCTAAAGATTTTATGACATTCGAGGCATTTGCATTATCAACTAATTCCGCAGAAGGGTATTTTGAAAATCTATCAATGCATGTTAAAATGTATATTTCATGTTCTTTTTCGTTATTAATGGGCCCTGCGAAATCTATTTGTATTTCTTGGTTTGGAACTATACATGGTGTATGTGCTTTAAATTGTTTTGCAGGAATAACAGATTTTAAGTTTTTACCGATAGCAGTGCAAGATTTGCACTCTATTGCTTTGACAAGCAAATCGCGATTCATGTAGGGCCACCAGCAGTGCTGAGCCATACATATCATCCCCCAGCTACCCGGGTGAATTGCATGTAGATCGTCAATGAGGGCCTCTTTGAGTGCATTCGGAATGGCCACCTTCTCGTCCATGCAAACACACCCGCCGGTCACGTGAAGGTCTCGCCAATAACTATGAAGGTATGGGTTGAGGGCCTTCAGTCTTTCTTCATCCCCCCGAATTATGCAGTCTCGCACTTCTTTTAGAACTGCATCCTTACTTGTGAGTGACGCAATGAGACCTTTGCTAAAGACTTTTCCCACCACTCGTTCAAACGACATTACTTGGGGGCTATCCGTTAGTGGGGTACTTAAGTTTGAATGCGAGGAGGATCTGCGTGGCGTACTCGTTGTTGCATTGTCAGTGAATGACACTTGAGGCGAAGCTCTGGTAGATCGAGAGGAGAGTGTTTTTCCCTTGAGAGAAGAAGCTTGTTGACTCATTGTTGATGCGAGTTGAGTTTTTTCAATTAAGTTAATTGACATGGAGGAAACAGAATGTATTTTTAAGTCCAATCAGAGTGTAATCCATTGCCTTCTGAAACTCAGCAGGCATGTCTGTAAGACCGTAGAATCCTGTCTTGAATCGATATGTGCCTGTCATGTCACCACTTATAATATTAAAATTACAATGATTAGCAGTTTCAGGGTGTAAGTTTAGTTGGTTGTAAGCGTATTTAAGATCAATAGTAGAGAAATATATTTGCTCCGCGGGTTCTGTTTTGTAATTTTTTATTATTTGTGATATCGAATCCATAAGTGTTTCAATATTTGGCATCTGATATTTGTTCTTATGTATTGCTTTCTTAAGAGTTTTAGAATCTAGTGCTAATTTTATGGTTTGATCTCGTTTGACTGTGATTACAATAGGTGAAATAAAATATTGGTCAGAACAGTTATTCAATTTTTCTATATGTCCCTCTGCAAGAAGTTTTTTAATTTCAGTATTTACTCGTTCTTGCAAATTGATGGGTACTCTTCTACCCTTTTGATGTTTTGGCTGGAAATGACGATGAAATTTAGATTTGACAATGTGTATTTTTGAGCGACCAATACGTGTAATAAGTTGAGGGAATTGTTGTGCG
Organism: Convolutriloba macropyga; assembly: GCF_964194025.1. Lineage (NCBI taxonomy): Eukaryota > Metazoa > Xenacoelomorpha > Acoela > Convolutidae > Convolutriloba > Convolutriloba macropyga. The sequence continues at coordinate 47,947,535 of NC_134477.1, forward strand.
ATACGTGTTTTAAATGGACATTGAGATGTGATAGTGTTGACCATACTACCTTCCTGTTTTGGAATTTGAGTTACTGATATTCCAAGAGCGTCAAATAGATCTCTTCCCACTAGTGGTTTTAGTCCATCACGGACTACTACAAATTCAGCTTCTTCAAGTCGCCATCCATTGCTCGCAATTGGTGCCTGTATCATACCTATCACGTTTATGGGTTCGTTTGAAAATGTTTTGAGTTCCTGGGGAGGCGCTATCATCAACCAACGAGCAAGAGGAGAATTTGCCACAATTTCCGAAGCAAGAGACTCGGGCAAAATACTGCACACAATGCCGGAATCAATGAGAAGTCCAACATGGGTGTTACCAATTTGTAGGATAGTGTTCTTTGGTTCGATCTGAATTGCGTTACTTGCGATGCTAGCGACCATATTGTCATCTGAGCTGTCGTAATCCGATTCGCATTGCGGGTTATAATTCATATTTTGTATGGCATTTACCGTTTGATCAATTGTAGTTTCTTCAACAGAGTTAACATTAGAGCGATTAGATTTGTTTGATGATGATTTCGGTTTTCTGCACACTCGCGATAATAGTTTTGGAGGCCACAATTGTTGCAAGTCTTGCCTCTCGCAATGCACTTGACTTTATGATTAGCTGACCAAGTTAAGCCACAGTTCCTGCAGAGTTAGTTTGGTGATCGAGGAAAGCTGGATGTAGTCGGCAGTTGATTCGGTGGTCGAAAAGGTCGTTGAGGAATTATTGCATTACCTTGCGGAGCAGATTGCGAGTTTGTAATTTGTAGTTGGTTTCTTTGACCTAGTTCCATATTTATGGCCAAACGTAATGCTTGGGCTGGTTCTAAAGTTTCTCGCAACAATTCCCGTTGAATTTCTGGATCTAACATATTTGCAATAAATAAGTCTCTGATGAGGGTGTCTTCTTGACTTCCGAGCTCACAATTTTCAGAAAGTTCTTTCAATTTTCCGAAGAAATGTTCGATAGACTCTCTTGTCTGTTTCGTGGTGAGAAGTACATATCTGTCGAATGTGATGTTGCGCTGACGAATAAATGCTGTTTCCATGATTGTGCACAGTTCTGCTGTTGAGAGACTGTCCATCTTGAGATGTGGGTTTTGACTACAGACAATTCGACGTCCTTCAGTACCCAAACTGACATATAGCATTGACACAGTCTTTCGATCGGCTTGTGCCCATGGCTTGTCTCCGCACATTATTCCTATCTCCAGTTGTCTCTGGCACCGGTTTTCCCAGTTCATTTTTGATTGAGCGTTCCTCGCCAATCTTTCCCGCTCCGATTGTGCCGATGATCCCGTTATCGTAACCTCATAGATCGGTTCAAGTGGTAGTTGCACTGTTTCAGGTTTTGGTTCCAACAAAGTGTCTATTGTGATATTTTCCTTCGCAAGAAGAGCTAACTTGGCCTGCATCTGCCACTTTTCCCATTTCAGCGGCGGGTCTACACTAGGTTTATCCCAAAATGGCTCAATGCCAAGTGGAGTTCGTTTTTGAGCTGCTGACTGCGCCATGTCGTACGCGAATGAAGTTGCGTACTTGATCTTGATTCGCGAGTTGTGTTTATGTTCTATGTCCTACTTGCGCGGCGAGTGCGCTTTACACAATTTCCAAATGAATCCGCTTAGCGAATCACGTAAGGACTAATTGTTTACTTTACTCGATTTGTAAAGACAGTTAGTGAAGAATAAATTAAATTGAGCAACTGTACGCGAAGTGCAAAACTAAGAGAATGAAGAATAAGGTAACTGGTATTCCAGAAGTCATACCAGATTCATGTGAACATTAATTTCCCGTTGTCGGAAAATGGGAGCAACAGACTAGCATGTGAAATAATAATGACTTATGCACATGCCCCTCAGGAATAGGTACACTAAATAAAATTAAGTACATCGTATGATAAGTTTACTGCACTAAATTAATTTATGATGTATGACAGGAGGAATCACCCAAATAATTCTGTGTTGAAACTTCTCCTCTGGAGGAGGACTCTCGTGAGTGTTGCGCACATACATTTTGTTACTCTCCACATACATTTTGTTACTCTCAAGCGGAAAAATTGAACACATGTATAAATTACGAGACATATCGAGACCGGCAAACTTCGAAATTAAGGATTTTAGAGTTTCTAATTTACGTATAACAAATTTAATTCAAAACTTGAGACAAACTCATTGGCCACAAAATTGAACGAAAACTGTACCGGAAAGGCAATTCTTCGGCCAAAACGTCTGTATGTTGGCGCAATAAATCAGTACACGAAAAAAAGTCACAGCGGAAGTTTGATCCCCTCACGCGCTACAGTTCTCTCGAGTAAAGAGACATAGCAGATTGATATTCAACTCTGATTTTATTTTTAGCTTGAATCACTTTCTTTTTTTCCTTTTTTACTTGCTTATTCTTTTGATTTTCCTCGCGGACAAAACAGTTATTTACTTACCTTCTAACTTACCTTTCAAAAATGACAACTATCAACCGCAAACGCTGCTAGCCAGAGGTACACAACGACAAGAAGTCACATCGATCAAAAACCAGTAAAAAAGCCCTACACGGTGTTTAAAAGGGTTCCGTGCCCCAGAAACAGTGCACAGTTTAGAGCCAATGACCCAAAATCAAACATAAAGTAACAAATATGCACTTCAGGGTGTTTTGGTGGATCACAATGTGACACCGGGCATTCATATAAAAGATACCTTTAGGATAAAAATGAAAAAAACTCAACTCAGGGCAAGAGATGTATGATTCTTCGTAATCACACTAGATCATAAATGATTTCTGAAATCATTCGAGATCATATCGAGCATGGACAGTATGAAATAATCAATGATCCTTGCATGAAATCAACTTCAGCCCGATTTTTAGTAAAGAACTGTTAGATATAACTAATCGCCAATTAATTTTTGCTCAGATAAAAAGTTTCACGAAATAAGATAAATGTACTTTATATGATTTGATGAATTCCAACTATTTAAAGATTTGGCTGGTCATTGTTATTTTTGAGCAAATCTAAAACCAGGACACCATGAAGGAAACGAATGATGGAGGAGTTATTGTCTGATCATGCCTGATTATCCTCATGATTGTCTGGCTTCTCACAGTGGCTGACGTTGTCTGGGTGACCCTAGCTCATTGCTCATTTTAAGTCCGGACCTTATCATGCGCAGATGTTCTAAACAAGTTTCAAAAAAGCCGGTTTGCTCAAGTTTCTGTTCAGTTGAATGATTTGTCAACGGTAAAGGAAAAATATGTGTAACATTAAAAGGAAAGTTATATTTACAATTAAAACATTGAGTTAGCCATGAAATAGTCGTCGGGTTTATACAAAACTACTGATTCTCGAACCCCCCTCCCAACTCATGCCCAATTTTTAAAATCGAAACAGGCACAAATCAGGCAACATATTTGCAAATTAATACTAAATTAACATTAACCTTGCATTTAATGAGGTAAGATAGATTTCTGTGATAAAATTAAGGAAAAGTCAATAATTTTTTCATCAATTTCTTTGTTCTGTCTTTATCGCTCATGGACGTTTTGTCCGGGCGAATCCTGTCTATATGTATCTTTATGTTTCTTCTCTCGTTTCCGGATATTTCTGGGAATCTGTTTGTATGGTGTTCCTTCCAGAATCTCTCGCGAACTTCGATACTTGATCTTGGATTTCAACGTCTCGCCTTTCTTTGTCGCTTCCTCAAGTCGGTTCTCGGCTTCATAGTTCTCCTTTCTCATCGCTAGGACCACGTGACTTGGCGTGTCGGGAATGACGTAAGCCAATAGGAATTTGGCAACGAAGCAGATGTGTTCGAATATGAGGAATATGAGCAGCTGGTCTTTCAAAGATTCATCTTTGCCGAATGAGCTGGTAAATGCAATCACACCTGCGTTTACGACTACAGCCACCCACGCAATGAACTCCAAAATTGCATACCAAGTTCCTAAATATCCAGATATGAATTTTACTTTGAATGAATTGATAGAACAATTTGTATTCTTTAGTTACAATTTGTGAGAAAAACATAAGAGTTCAACTCAACGACCGTCCTTCGCATCTTTTCAAGTCCCTAATAGGTTCTCACATAATAGTCTAAACAATAAACTAGACTAATAGTCTGAATGTTAACAAACTAAATATGTTACAAACTAACATAGATTACAAAAACTAAATATGAGATATTCACAAGGTCAATAACTTCATCATGTCCATCTTACTACAACATTAATAGTTAATCTGATTTTAAAAATTATCTAATAAAAATTTATACGAGTTAATAAACTAAGCGAGCCAAGACTAATAAATACTCTATAAGAATATAAGGAAACCAGATTTTGACACAACTTTCATTCATTAGTTAACCTCGCGTTAAGTTCCAGCCTGTCAAAATATTTTTAGAGTCCAGTTTTTGTTCAATCTAAAATGAATGATATCGTTTCGGTTATCGCTGCTACCCAAGTTGAGGTCCCAGACCAAAGCGACCTCTGATCAGATGATCCTCGAGCCCACACCTGCGCATCGTGGGCTCCAATTACATAATCTGCAAAAATTTTATCGCGCACGAAAGTCGACAAAATTCTCTTGCGCACGAAAGTTTGGACAATAGTCTGGAACTTGTCTGATCAGACGTCACTTCGGTCTGGGCTGGTCTCATCAGAGGTCAATTCGGTCTGGGCTGGTCTGATCAGAGGTCACTTCTGTCTGGGCTGGTCTGATCAGAGGTCATTTTGGTCTAGGCCAACTGGGAGTTTGAACAGAATAATATAAGTGATGAAGGAATTATGACATACCAATATCTTCAGCTATGTAGGCCACCGGTCGCCGATACTGCCACAACATTCTCTGGGGATCCAGTCGGATATCGACCAGCCAGAAAATCAACGCCACCAGCGGACCCAAAGGAATCGATGGAGCAAACAACACCTGGTACCCAAACGCAATCGTCTTTTCTAAATACTCTTCCAAGGTAAAATTTTCCAGCGGAAGCTTAACGTATTCCCTGATCATCATATTTTCCTTCAATTTTTTCATGTCGTTTTTCTCAGGTGAGACTTTGGATCGTCTGCACTTTGAAATGCAGTCCAGTGCGAGTGACTTGACCCTGGGTAGAATTATGTCGTAGCAGAACTTGGGCACTGGCTTCGCGGCCATCAGAACCAGAGTTTGAAGCGCTAACTCCGACATACAGTTGTCATTTGGACATTCATCCGTGAATTTGTGACCTTAAACAAGTCAAATTGACCTTTGATGATAAACGAGATTTTTCTAATAGTTATCGTATGAAAATCATGAATCGTTTGTGCTTTTCAATGATGCATGCTAAGACAATGTGAAAAGAAAAACAGTGTATTTGGGAACAAATTCTTGATTTCAGGACGTTCAGACGATCTTTGAAACCCTTGATCCATTTTTTAAAATAATGTTGATGCAAAAATTTGAAAGTACTCCATAAATTTAAGATTTTTTGGTGGGTTCGGTTGTAGAAATTTTATCGTTGAAAATGAATTTTTTCAGCCAATGAGAATCTGTGAAGAATCTGTTTTAATATTTACCCAATCCCAGTATTCCCTTAGTTCCAGTGCCTCCTCTGATAAAAGCAATGTAGAAGAGTGAAGAGTAGCTGTTCACAAAGTAGAATGCAAATATCTTGATGATTAGGGCATCGTCATATTCCGTCTGAGTCCTGTGGTTCTCCCAGTCTGTCAGAATCCATGCCAGTTTCTTGTAGATCTGCTCCAGGATCTAGCAATTTAATAATCCAGATAAGATTTAGCTCGACATTATTGAGGACAGTTGTTGCCACATATATTATGCTATATATGTCTTTAAAATTTTTCTAGTTTTAAAAAGGTTTACGCTAAAAAAAACAAGTCCATTTCCCCAAATTTACAACTTAATTTGACGCCAGAACAACCTGGAAAAGGTGATATTTGACTATGCGCCAAAAATTGAAGTAAAGGACCAAGCCAAGTTCAATAATTCAAAATAGCTCTGGCAATATTTTCAAAGCTCCTGTTGAATTCCGCTTGCTAATTCAGTCTTGTGGATTACAGGCTAGTATCACAATCAATTGCAACACGTCAAATTTCGAGCGAAAAGAGCCATTTTGAAGATATTTTTGAAGCCATTTTTCAACGTTTCGTGAAGCCATTTTTCAACGTTTTTGAGACCGTTAAGGTAGAAACCAAAAGGAACAAAAACAACGTAAAAAGCGGTTATAAGATACAATAAGATAAGCAATTTCAAGGATGTGGTTTTATATTAGAGAGAATCTTGCAAAATTCTTTCGAAAGTCTTGCAAAATAAGTGTCGTCCGGTTTTTCACTTGAGAAGATCTTACCAAAATGGCACAAGCGTTCATCACAGCAGCCAAACCAGTAGAGAGAACCAACTGACTGAAAGCGGAGTTCTGCCATTTCCAAGAGGAGAATGCCCTGTAGATGATGACCCCTATTGTGGCAGCCAGCACTACACACACCATGAACAGTAGAGTCACAAATGACCCAATCAGTCGAGGGATCTTCCGGCTGAAGGGGAACACTTTCACCATCTGACCAGTGAAGGGGTCCATTGCGTCCGTGTCACCCTGGAAAAGTTCATGAACAATTATTTAAAAGCCCGTATCTAACGCTCAGAGAATGAGAACATCAGTACAGATTCAGAACAATTTCAGAGAAATCTTGATTTTCAGTACTGATTCAGAACGATTTCAGAACAGTTTTGTATCGATTCTGAAACCTCTCTGATTCAGAGCAAAATTCAGAATGCATTTCTGAATTGGCTCGGAAGACTTTGGAGCAAAATGCCAAAAACTCTAGCCAAAAAAATTAATCCCAACTCTGCTGTTAAATTCTTCTATACTGGAACAAATTGATAGTGATTCTCTGCAAAATTTTTGAACTCAGACAACCTCATTGAACAATATTTTTTGAACTCGATTTATATTTTTTAAGGACTCGAGAGCGGAAGCAATGGTAAGACCTAGCTTGGCTCATAAATTTAGCCGAGTTAAGCACCCAGAGCATTGCATTGCAGAAACATTGTAATTCCAGAGAATTTATATAGACTTTTTTACAATTCAAAGAATTCGAATTGTATTGGGGCGCTGTCTTTTTTTTTTTTTCGTTCACACATTTTCATGATTTTTGAAGTCAAATTGGAGTAGTGATTTTGGTCACGCCGAAACAGGAAGTGGAGCGAAAAAGCGAGTGGTTTTGCGGCGTGAAATTTTTTCGCTCTAAATTTAAAGTAGAGTGAGAAAACGGGGTTTGAACAAAAATTCGCTTTCTCGCTAGTGGTTTTTTGTTCACATGCGGCAATTTCACTTTGATTTTTACAGTTTTTTTACGATTTTTTGGATCGGATTTTTTTCTAAATGGTTTTCCCAATCCATTCATAGTCCGTTCTTGGTCTAGTTTTCTGTTTAGTCAATCAAAATTCTTTGAATTGTACGTCAGGACTTGTCCTGCTATGTTTTTATAATTGTACAGATTCTGTTCATGTCAAAATCTACACTGAGCAGTTTTTTTCAGAGTAAAATTGTACTTCTGATTTTATCCTGATTTTGATCTGTTCATAGTTATTATCATGCAATTATCAGCCTAATTAACATTATTGAATTACTCTTGTAAGCTTAAAACCATTCTGTTTTAAACCTGTTTCATGATTTTTGCATGCTTTTCTGACATGCTCAGGCAGTTTCATCGTTTTCAAAAATTTCTTTACTAATTTTACTATAAAATTACTCTGCACAGCATGAATAGTTTTACTGGTTTTTTTTTCTGGAGATAACGACCTACTTTTTTGACGAAAATAAGTCGTTTCAGTACTGGTTTTACAAGTTAATATTTTTACGCAGGTTTAGTTCTGAAACACTCTGGGTGGTCAGCCTGGGTAGTTATGAATTTTCTCTAGTTCAGATAAAAATAAGTCTGAATCAAAGCTTGACTTCGAACATATACCTTCCTTTTTGAATGTTGAATTCTGTTTTTGAAATCTAGACTTTAACAGTAGCTTAGTTTGTAATAAATAGTAATTAGGAACTGCTGATGACAAGATCATTTCGAGAATTTTTGATCCCATATAAGACCCTATCTATCTAACCTACACCCTCCCCCACCTACACCCCACCTAACCCCTGCGCACCCCCCGCCAGCCCAGCCTCCTATCGCCATTTAATACACTGGGTACCCGCCTCCCACAACAACGGACCCCCCAACCCTCTTAATCTCGGCTATTTTTTTCCTATATAGTCAACTTTTACTTGAGCTGGGTAGTGACGCTACTTCAAGAACGGCCGACAGAATTTTCCAATTTTTCGAAACTAGTATTTGCAATTAACGCTGGGATTTCTCAAAGCAAAATAAATGACGCAAAACCAACAATATTAACCAAAAACTGCCACAAATGTCTTTTAGCCACAAATGTCCCAGAGTCCATAAATAAGCCGTTTAAAAAACATTGAATCGGCCGATGCTTGTCAAAGCCAGAATACCCTTATGTAAAACTTGACCCTCATTCACCCATTGCCTGATTTGGGGGATGTACAAGAACTCATTTCATAATCAGTGGTGATTTTTTGGTCTGATCAGGTATGGCATATTTGGCTCAAACAATCTTCTAGCATAACTTTTAGGATCCTTTTTTTGTTTTCCTCAATAACCATTATTTCATAAAATGAACATTGCAAGGGCAAAGAGTATCAAAGACATGTTCATCTATTTTGGGAGAAAAAAAACTGTCCAAATAGCTTTTCTCATCCAGTGAAACTGCACATCAAAAATATTTATTCTACAGACACTTATTCTCAGACTTTTCATAGAATTGTCAGCCGATGTGTAAACTGGGTCTTAGATTGCACAGAAAAACAGATGCGCGTAATTCATAGTGTCGATAATCAAAAATAAGTCGATATCCAAGAACAAAAGAAACCTTAAATTGAGGTCGATCTGGCTCCAAGTCTTCAAAACTGTTCACGTCCCACTCATATTTTAGGGAAGCGTTTCTCCTCTTCCACAGTTCAAGGAAGACAGTGGCCCAGAGACATATGAACAGACTGTAATAAGGGGTGAGAGTGTTGTCCACTGCAGTGTTCACTATGTCCAGGATCTCCTGCACGTCCAGTCCAGTCGAGTTGCTGTCAGCACTGCTGTTGTCACGCAATTCAATGTATCTGGACAAAATAAACACCCGAGTTGAAAACAAAAGTCAATAAAAGTCAGGAAATAGGATAATATATAATATGGATAATTTTAATATATATTTTCGATTATTCCGAAGGCATGTAAACATCAACCTTTCGGTTAAATTACTTATTTACATGTTTGGAAAAAAGTTCTGAAAAGAATATTTTTTTCCGTATGCTTAGTTTATTTCATTTGCATTTCTACACAGTAAATGAAATTAAGGTAAATGTCATAGTCTAATCTCGTGTCTGTACGCGAGAGTCGTGTTCGTCTACTAAGTGCATAAGATGCAAATAGGAAGAAAATACTAAATGTTACAAAATGTTGAAATGCAACCGTCCTAATTGAGAACTCAAAAGAGACAAAGATGTTCAGATAAATTAATGCAGAGACAGACAATAAGTATATGGCAATTGCAATAAGGAGATAGCAAGGTTGCACGATCTTAAAGGTCACATAGCTAGAGAAATAATGGTAAACGTACCAAAAACTGATATCTATCAATGGAGAACTATATAGTAACGCGATTGTCGGATACCAAACGTAACCGATATGAGTCGCGTGTACCACATTTCCCCTTTATTGGGGAAACTACGAATTGTTAGTCTGCGTAAAAGAAAATTAATGGATATGCAACACTGAAAGGTGTAATCAAGTTTAAGTAAAACAATGCATGATTGAAATGAATGAAATGGTTGAACAAGTTTGGGTAACAAATAAATGAGACAAATTATTTGAAGATTTGTTACAAATTAATTCATTATATACGAAGTATAAGTTATGAATCAAAGTAAGTGATTGAAGTTTTTATGGCAACATAATTTTTTGATGATCACGCTTCATTTCTTTCCACTAGCAAAAAGTGCTCTCTGGAGAGAAGTTTTGCTCTGTTTCTAGAGCGGATTTCTCAATTGGTTCACAATTCAACATATCTTATACGTATCCGTCCAGGGTTGAAGTCGATAATGAACAATATGGGCTTTTTTATGCATCAGAATCTCTCTGAGTTCTCTCTGGTGACGCAATATTCACGTATAAATTCTCGATAGCGTTTTGTACGGACTCGACTATCGAAAATTTAGTCAACAGGGATGGGATGCACCTATCTTCCTGATATCTGGTTAACAGGGGCATAATTTTTACTCCTTTCTGTTTTGTGCTGCATGATGACTGTTTCATGGATTTAGGTCTGGACTCTCTGAAGCCGAACAATTACCTTACGAATGTGTCTTCTGCTAGTGCTTGTGCTCTTCATGGAGGAGGTAGGGCGAACTTCCGTCGTATGAAGATCCTGACCGTCCTGTTTGTCAATTTCGGCTTTTTAATGGATATCGGCGCTTCGTCTTGATGTTTTTTTGGGCTTTTCATTTTTAGAACCTTTATTTGCAGGGCCCGTTGCACATTTGAAGATTTTGTCTTCCTTTTTCCCTAGTTTAGACCTTGTCTGTTTCAATTAAGTTAGATATCGCTATTTACACACCGTCTCAGTTCCGATGCGTGTACATTGAGTTTTTCTTTTGTGGATTTCTTCGTTGTCTGTTCTTCGATCAAGTTGTCTGTTTGCGTACTTTGCAAGAGGGGTCGAACGTTCTTTTTTGGTACCAAGTTTTGGCAAAACACAGTTTTTGACGGGAACCACCCGTCGTCCTGGTTCCTAAAATTTTGATATTGACGCACCTGAATCAATCAATTGACCCTGCAGCTAGAAGTTCAAACGATATATCCAGATGCTTTTAACTCGCTTTTTGGGGTCGACTTTGCGGGATTTGGCAAGGCGATATTATTCGTCGGTTCTGGGGATCAGGTTACTCACATCATTAAGATAGAGATAGCGGCTTCCTAGCACTGGATTCTCGTTGTTTCTAACATTGACTTCCTTGATAAGAGCTGACTTCCTCGACTTGATCTCTTCATAACTTCTATAATTAATGTTATTCAACTGCTCATCCGAAAACAACTCAATACTTGTCATTGTTTCTGCTTCTAAATAATACATTTTGGTGGTATTATAATCAAGAGTGTCCGAGTTCGGACTTGATGATATGTTTTTAAATGGTTTATTCGGTGAACGCCCATAATGAGCGTTAAAAAGTGATATTTTGATACTTGTTTGTGAGCAAATACGTAACTGATAGATGACATCTGTAACTATCTCCGGGGAGTTTGTATTATGTTTCTTTATTATGTTTTGATTATTATGTTTCTTTATTATGTTTTGATTTTTAATGCAAGCAAGTCTGCTTTTAATCGTCCGGATCGTTCTCTCAACTAAATCAATTGCTCGATGGCCATTTGCCGGAGCATCTATTAGATTTGTATTTTGTTAGATTCGGAAAAACTGAAACCCTAACATTGTTGGAGGAGATTGTACAAGCACATACAGGTTTAATACAAGCTTTTACGGTCTCACGGACAAACCCGTCGAATTCCAAAACGCTATGAATTGTACTCTATCATTGTTGAAAAACACGTACTGTTTCATAGATGACATTATAATTGTCTCACCAGGCTCGAAAAAAGATCACACCAAGGACGTCTAAGCGTGCCTCAAAGTACTGGAGGAATAGAATCTTCGAATTATTCTCCCAAGATTTTTCTTCGTAAACTTGGAGTTGCACCTGCTTTCGCTACGTCAAAATCTGATTTCGTGTCTGTATGTCTGAGTCATGTTTGTCTAAATGCATAATCTGAAAATAGGAAGAAAAGACTCAGAGCTGCAATATGTTGAATTGCAACCGTTCTAATTGAGAAATCAAAAGAAATTGAAGGATGTTCAGACAAATTAATACACAGACAGACAAAGTGGCAATAAGTGCATTGCAAGGTTATATGTTCCTAAAGGTCACATAGCCAGAAAAAATACAGGTCGTCGTACAAAAAAGTGATAGCAAATGTAAATCCGATAGGCGGGATCAATGGAGAACTATTTGGTAACGCAATTGTTGGATACAAAACGTAATCAATATTAGTCGTGTGTACCATAGTAGATTTACCTATAAAACGTCTTAACATTCCTCAAGCGTTCAAGTATTTTGCTTTGCCTGAATTTGCTTTAACTTATCTCAACTCTACCTAAAAACAACCTGAAAAAATAAAAAGGAAAATCACCTGAAGTTTTACTCGAACATATCTTCAAATTGATAGAAAAGCGCAGGTGAAACGTTGATGTAAAATTACATCAATTTACCAGAAAAACTTTCAAAATTTTGCTAATTTTTAACTACAAAAAACGAAAAAAAAATCCTGAACTTCAATATGAAAATACCTTAATTTTGAATTGAAAGTTTAAGGTAAAAATAACGGTTAAGGTAAATTTGCCGTAAGAAAGGTGAAAATATAATGTGTTCTTAAGGTAAGAAAAGTTTTGTTCCAGTAAAAAGCATTGATGAGTTAATGTTATACCGAAAAACATCTTTGATCCACTTTACCCTCACTTTGTTTTTGGCAAGCATCAGCTTTTTGTTCATATATTTAAAAAATCAAATTATAGACTGCAGAGCTTTATGAACAAAAGTTATGGTAATTTAAGATAAATTTACCGTAACATATATAATGTAAATTTTCACCTTAACTCAAGTTAAGGTACCGTTATGGTAAACTTTACCTTAACTTTAGCTTAACGAAAGTTTCCTTTAACTCCGTTCAGGTAAATTTACCTTAACTTTTTTAGTGTGTAATCGCATCAAATTTAATGGCTGTATTCGCAGTTGTCTTTCAAAACCAGATCATACAAAATAAATTTTGGTTTGAACTAAGGCACATGAAAACAAATTGAGATCTGGGATGGTCTTCTGGATTTAGTAAGCTGTTTTCTTTACCTAATAGAAGCAAAATATTCTGTTTTCAATAGACTGTGAGAACAGTATATTGATGTCTGTTTTTGCACTGAAAGTGGTTTTTGTTGCCTAAAATGTTCTGTTCTCATCCATTGCAGTTTATAAATACTCTTGGGGGCTGTAAAATTAGTTATTATTTTGAACTAAAATGGCGCAAGAGCATAAACAGCTCACTAGGGACTTTAACTACCCAGGTTGAGGTGTCATTCGGAAGTGACCTATGATCAGACCATCCCAGGCCAAAATGAGTTAACCACTACGCCAAGTGAGACAGGAAATGATAGATTTTGAGGGAATATAAAGGGAAATATAGTGGATAAAACAAAGGGGAATAAAGTAATGTGTATATGGCCGCAGATCGTGGCTCATTGGCACGGATGCGGCCATATACACATTTCTTCTGGCACCTCAACCTGGGTAGGCTTAATCGGAACAAATATTGACCAATGTTATACTTTGTAAGTCGAAAAGAATTTTGTTGAAAAATAATGAAAATTAAAAAAAAATACACGTTTCACATTAAAACTGTAGCAAAATCTTTTTCATTAATTAGAACTATCTTTCTCTTGACTATTCTTAAAATTTCATGACAGAGTTATCTTTCACATATGCATTTGTTAACTTCAAATTTACTTCTCTGCCTCATTAAGAAAATAGTTGCTGGGTTTAATGGGAGGGGAGTGTACTAACGTGTTGACAGATCGAGTGAGTCCGAATACGAACACAATGATTCCGAGTATGGCTGGAATCCAAAGTGCCATGATCATTGTCTCAGTCCAGGCGAAGTAGAGTGCTATCTTCTCTCCAAAGTAGTTTCTGATTCTCATCAGAGGCAGCATCTTAAGAATAGGCACGCACCACCTGCAACAGATACCCAAAAAAATTCTCGAACAATGCGGCATATCTTGGATTGCCAAAAAACGGCATAATAATTTCAGTACAGGTAATATACCGGCTTACAAAATAAGGGATATCAGCCTAGTAATTTCTAGGAGTGGTAAAATGTGTTTTTTAAAACCGATGGTGTGTTCACTAAATAAAGTTAGACCAAAGTCTGATCATGAACAAGTGTTCATCAAGTGAAGAAGTCTCATTATTATCGAGCTAGCGAATTAATTTTTTACAAGAAAAAAAAGCGAAAGTTTTAAAAAAGCAATTTTAGTTTGCTAATTTTGTTTCACTTTTATGGCTTGTGCTCAGTAAAGAATGTGGCTCGTAGCTGTGCTAATATACTATGAAAACTGAGAAAAAGAGAGAATGTTTGTTAAAATGCGCACTCAAGTGGGTCGTCGCAAAAAAAAGATGAACTATTATGTAATTTAGTATTATTTTTCTCATATACGAACCAAATTAGAGGACATTTGTGATGGCAAAAACAAAAACTATAAAAAAAATCACGGCATTTTCAAAATTGCAATTTTTTTATAAACGATGATTTGGAAATAACAAAGAGAATATTTTATGTCCAAAAAAAATTGTGGAGTAAATTAAGTGATTACCTAAAAATGAGTCGGAGCTACATCTTTACAAGTCTTATCTGAATGAGCGTGACTAAAATGAGCTGAAAACAAGTAACAACTCGAAGTAAAAACAAGTAGCTAAAAACGAACAAAATATTAAAAGCTAGCTAAAATCTAACCCAGCCTGATTTTTGTCTGGATGGGTCTGATCTATGACAACCACATCAACTTGAGAAATAATTACAAAATTGAGGAAAGATTGGATAAATTCATCATAAAGGAATGGTTTTCAAGCAATCTACTTTACGAAAACTTAACAACGAAATGGAACCATTATGAGCCCACTCTTATCCAAAACTCCCAAAAAGATAAAAGAAAACATTTCAACAAAGTTTTTATATTCAATTCTAATCTAAATTAACTGTCATTAGGCAAGTATCCAGAAAAAATAGCCTTCTCAATTTTCCGCTGCTTATTCCAACTGTAATAGAAAAGCCTGAAAGGTTCTCAAAGGCATGACTAAAGACGGGTGGCATATATTTCAACAACTTGATGAACCAAGAGTTTTTTAACCATAAACATGTAAAATTATTAGGAACTTAAAAAATATTTTGAAGCTATAGATCGGTCAATTTTTGTCCCTATAATTATAATTTTACAAACTAATTAAAGATTTTGCCCCAAGGCAGTAAGAAAAAGTTCTTATTGGTAAAACAATAACAGTCCTTTAATAGACCACTAGACTTTTTGGATTAGCTTCGGAGTGTCATTTTTATGAACATATAAGCTTTATAAGGAGAAAGCCCTAATAGGCCTTTCCAAAATTAATATTCGAAATCAAAAACTCAAGCCTCTAATAATCAAGAATTTGGCACTACTTAAATGCACACTAATCAAATCAGAAGTCATTTTATTGATCGTGATAATTCACGCAATTGACCTAAAAAAACAAAAACGCGGGACGCAGGGTAACACGAAACAAAAATCTGTTAGACGAAGTAAAAAAACATAGCAGGACCAGTACCGACGTACAATTCAAAGAACTTTCATTGACTAAACAAAAAACTAGACCTAGAATGAACTGTAAATGGATGGATTGGGAAAACCACTTGAAACAAATCCGATAAAAAAAGCGAAAAAACAGTAAAAATCAAAATTAAATTGCCGCATGTGAACAAAAAAAACCACTAGCGAGAAAGCGAATTTTTGTTCAAACTCCGTTATCTCACTCTACTTTAAAATTAGAGCGAAAAAATTTCACGCCGCAAAACCACTCGCTTTTTCACTGCTCCAATTTGACTTCAAAAATCATGAAAATGTGTGAACAGATCTTAAAAAAGACAGCGCTCCAATACAATTCAAATTCTTTGAATTGTCAAAAAAAAATAGGAGCGCAATAATAGCTGCCTGAAATTGCTGACGCGGCTATCAACAAGTATTTGAAAAATTACTGTTAGATGGATGAGAGAGAACAACCTAAAGTAAATTACTCGTAAGATAAGCTTGACATAGCTCTTCTTGTTCAACTCATACTTGGCTAGAGAAATGATGCCTTGAGGAGCAAGACAGAACATGGGAATGGGCTATGAGTTGCCATGTTCAACAGCTGAAGAAAAGTTGGTGTAATGGTTAGCATACTAGGCTTGTAAATAAGAGATGCCAGCAGAAAACCAGCACTGCTCCGTTTTCACACTAGTTGCGCCTGTTTAGTCCCCGTAACAATTACGATTTTTGAAATACTATGACTCGTTTTTACTAAATGCCAAGGATATTTTTTCTTAGTTATAGACGGCTATATTCAAAACCACTCGCTTTTTCGCTCCAGTTCCTGTTTCGGCGTGACCAAAAAATCACTGCTTCAATTTGACTTCAAAAATCATGAAAATGTGTGAACAGATCTTAAAAAAAGACAGCGCTCCAATACTCCAATACAATTAAAATACTTGAGTTTATGAGGATTTATTTTGAGCTTTTTGATCTAGGAATGAAAAGCAAAGAGGGATGAGTTCTACAGAAAAAAATATCAGAAATTAGTTGTTAACTTCATTACTGCCACAAATAATTAACAGGATCTTAGTTTTCATCTGAATTTTATAACGTGCCGACTACGGCCTAAGCGTTTTTGTAATTTAAAAAAATCAGTCGATTCTTTTGCCGTTCCCAATCAATCAGTGTTCAAACAATATGAACTCAATAATTGGGGGCACAAAAGGAAACGATAATGTCAGTTGCATTTTTGTAGGGAACAGCAAAAAACCACCAGAAGTTACATCAGCAAAAGACATCAAAAGGGTGAAAATTACCGGTTTGGTTGAAATTTTTACATGAAGTGCATGATGCCATTTTACATGAAGTGCATATGCATCAAAAACAAATTGCCGATTTGCATTAGTGAAAAGGCAAGAGGTTTACGTTGAACCCAAAATCAAAAGTCATTACAATTTTGCAACCTAAAGTGGAGATCTTTTCTGGCGTCATAATAGAATTTCTTTCCTCCTCCTCCTCCACCTCCTGTTGACTTTGATGACTGTTTGTTATTGGCTGTGCCCTCTGATGACCCTTTGACCTCTGTCTCCGAATCAGACGATGACGAGTAAACTGTTTCCTCTTTCAGAGCAATTGCAGTTGAACTCGATGCAGTTGATTTGTTCCCCCTGAAGAGCACTAATTTTTTTAGCGTAAATAAATTTTCATTTAAATAGGATTTTTGGTTAGTAAGCTATGAATGTTTGGAAATAGTTATGACACGGACGCGTTCATGGAGATTTTACAAAGACATTTTAGCATTTAGTTTTTTCATGGTAGAAGCTGGAATAAAAAGGATAAAAAAGGAAGTCATCAATTTAAAACAAGGCGCTGTAACTAGCTGGGAAACGGCGTTAATTAGAAGAAATGAAGTAGACGCAACAAAAGCAATCAAACCCGGTTTATTGAACTGTTTTTTTTTTCAATCATCAAACAGAATTTTTATACAAGAAAAATACTGTTCTCAAAATTTCTTGTTTCGTCAATTATGGCTTATAAATCGTAATTAGAGTGAGCACGTGTCATTACAAAGTAAATCATCATGTAATAATTATGGTATGTCCGCTTGGAGGTAGAAATAATACGCTACCACAAAGCTGGGAGGGGCACAGACTGAAAACATCTAATAATTGTATGAACGGTCGTATTCCACATTGAGGGTTGGGAGAGAGAGAGAGAGAGAGAGAGAGAGACGCGGAAACAGTTCGCATTAACAGCATGATATCAATACCTGACATCAACATTGGAACATACAAATATAATTATTTTTATATACTTTGATTTGTAAACCTTCAATGGGTTCAATGTTAAAGCAAGTCTCTAAACAGAATTAGAGGATTTCAAAAACTGAAATTTTCTCAAAATTTAAGGTTTTTGGTATTTTCAAAAGATTTTCAAAAAAAATTGTTCTCACGTTAAAATTAATTATTTAAACTAAATGCTTGTAAAAATGGAAGCATTTATTGATTAGATTTTTAACGATCCTAATCAGCTAAAATTTAAAAATGGACAAAGTAGCATAGACAAGATGTAAAAAGGATCAATTGTAAAATATAAAGATTTGAAAAGATACTTCCAACTGAATTAGTGCCAATTTAGTTAATTGCATCTATCGTGCAAAAATTGCATGCTTTTGCAATCACAAATAGATAACATAATGACTTTCAGTATGTTCAAATAAGTTATTATCATCACGATTTTAAAGAAATTTTTAAATTACTTTTTCGTTCTAAAGAATTAAAAAAGTCATAAACTTCATCGAACTGTTTTTGCACATCAAAATTGATGCCAATTTTTGAAATTAATTTTATTTTCTGAGCGAATCTTCTCCAACTGAAAAAAAATGTAGTAAGAAATTTCGAGGAATCAGACTGATAAACACTTAATTTAAAATCTTTTCCATTTGATCCACGCCAATTAAAACCATCAAGAAGGAAGTCTAGAAAAACATCTGCAAAATACTTCTAGGCAAACAGCTTTATCGTAATTTAATTTTACAGTAATTTTACA
This sequence comes from Convolutriloba macropyga, assembly GCF_964194025.1. Lineage (NCBI taxonomy): Eukaryota > Metazoa > Xenacoelomorpha > Acoela > Convolutidae > Convolutriloba > Convolutriloba macropyga. Next base: position 47,966,072 of record NC_134477.1, read on the forward strand.
GTAATTTTATCGTAATTTAATTAACAGTTTAATTTTTCTTCCAGTATAACATGATGCCAGATAATAAGAACTCTCATTACCGATCCACTTTTGACATTCAGTGTAAGTGCTGGTAAAAAAACATATAGCCGGCAGATTGCCGGAAAATAGCCGCTGATGACGCGCTTGGTGCACATCGGGATTGAAATAGAAAAAGAAAAAAAGAAGAGATAAATTGACCAAATTTTTTCTACTTTTTCTCAGTGTCAAAAAGTGTTCTAATGGGGCGTGCGCTTTCGGTTGGATTCTAAAACTATATTTAATTCAGCTTCTAAATTGAAAGCTAATAAACTTAATACCAATGTCAGCTAGCAAAGACTCTGATGAACTTTGATAACTTATTTCTCAACGACTTAATGACCGTAATTTATCGGTTTATCCCTTCTCTTTTTGATTTTGTTCTTTTGACCTTGACTGTATTCCCTATCTTGCGTATATCATTGAGTGAATGTATTTAAAAACCATTCAGTTGAAATAATGAGTGAGGTAAGTCAGAAGTCAAACGTGAAAGTCGTGACTTATGTAAAACGAAAAACGTGATCAAAAGGTAAAGGGATTTAAAAACACAACAGGACAAGTCCTGACGTACAATTCAAAAAATTTTATTGACTAAACAAAATTTAGACCAAGAAAGTAATATGAATGAATTGGGAAAACCAGTTCTAAGGAAAATTCTAAATCAGATTTAAAAAAACTGAAAATCAATGTCAAAATGACGCATGTGAATAAAAAAACCACTAGCGAGAAGAGGAGACTAGGTTAAAACAAAAAACTAGGCCTAGAATGAACTAAGACTGGATTTGGAAAACCATTCAGAAAAAAATTCGATCTAAAAAATTGACAAAACAGTAAAAATCAAAGTGAAAATGTCGCAAGTGAACAAAAAACCACTAGCGAGAAAGCCTATTTTTGTTCAAACACCGTTTTCTCACTCTACTTTAAATACATCCCAGGTTGCATTTTAGGCTATTTTTTTAAAATATCGCTAATTCTCCAGGTGCTTGTTTAATTGGTTCAGCGATTATAAATTTTGTGAAGATAAATATGGCATTAAATTAGGGCCTTCAAAAATTTCACGAAGAAATATTGTCTCCGTTTTTTGATTCTCTTTTAGTAATAATTTATAAAACACTTCCAGATTTTCAGAAGAACCTACTTATTTGATAGTGTTTGATGGTTGCAGAAGACACAGCTAGTAGTTAATTGGTAGACAACCAAACCAACAAATATGAAAATGCAGGCTTGGCGTTGCATGAATTAGTTGAGATTCTTGTTTTAATTTCCGACAAAGTTAATTTGGTGAGCAATAAAATCAATATTTGTTTCATCTTATTTTTGTTTTTGATATGTATTTATCAACGGTTTTGTCAAAGCAAGCACAAAAACATACCGAAGCGTCAAATTATTTTTTTGTCATTGTATTCGGAACGGTGACGCCCTCTTTACATCATATCATGTTTTTACATATTATCGCATTTTGTGGAAATAAGAGTTAAGATGGACCAAATGATCTACTTTAAATGCTAAGGGCGCTGGCTTGTAAAGCGTTCTCTGGAATATTCTCCAAATCTTGAGCTAAGAGAATTTTGGTTCTTTAGGTGTTCTATGATAGAAATGTAGTAGAAGGTTCCATAAGAAGAAAATAATAACCTTTTTGAATCGTTTTAACAGTCAAGCGAACAGCATGCTTTTACGTGTTATCATTTTCCTTATCATTTATTAATCTAAAATTTTCCATTATTATTTTGCAGACTTGATATTATATTTGTTGGTAAACGTTTTGATTATACACTCATGAAATAAAAACGAACAAAGTATTCTCTCAATTTTTGAGTGGCTTTTACAATTTAAATAATAATTGAATTAATCATCGTTTTGTCTCATATGTCCTCTTTTTGAGCTCGATGTTGTGTAAAATTGAGCTCGGTTTGCAGGCTAGCACATTTTACCAAGCTTCCTTATTTACTATTTTGAATCCTTTTTCTCCTTAAGAACTTTTCAATTGATTTGTCGCGTGAATATCAGCATTTAAGAATGAGCATTGCGGCGTAGCTTACAAAATAAATCCCGATAATCATAGGTGGTATCGTCGGAAACTTTAAATATACAGGTCACCATTTTGAGAACTATCTGGGATCGCTTTGTTTGGATTTGACACATGTTGAGGTCTCAAACCGTAATCAAGTATGTCTAAACCAAAAACGGTTGCACATGGATGGCGTGGTGAGCTAAAAATTACATGGTCTCAAAAAAATAGAAAAACAGACAAAAGTCTGGAAGTCTGGACACAACCAATTTTTGTCTGGGACGGCCTGGATGCATCAATTAATGGTCTGGCACCCAAATGACACAAATGAGTTTAGTGACGTGAGTTCATTGTTTCGTACTGGTTTGAAGCTCAGTTCTGATTTAGAGTGATCAGTTTTAAGCTAAAAGCTCAGACGGGCATTCTATGCTAAGCGAGGTGAAGAATTTAAATTTCAAACAAATTTCAGCTGGTTAATCGTGAAGCTGTCTTGGAACTCAAGCATTATATAAACAAGTTTGGATCGAAGAGTTTTGTTTTCCAAGAGAACTAACCATTTCGATAAAATCCTGCCAAAATAGAATATTATGTTTTCTGGGTCACTTTTTGAGAAACCGAAAATTGAATGGAGGACGACGAGCTCTAAAAAAAACTTTCTGACTTTTCTGGGCCACACAATCTTTTCTGATATAGGACCACAATATATTGAAGTTAGAGGAGGAAACATAACAACATTACGTGGCAAAAAATATATATTCGCTGTTATAGCGAATATATATATATATATATATATATATATATATATATATATATATATATACACATATATATATATATATATATATATATATATATATATATATATATATACCCTCGCCTGTCAATGTTTTTGGCGCCTGTGTTTTAATATTAAACATACTCTCGTTACGATAACATTAGTTGCATAACTTATTAGCAGCCAAAGACTACATTACTACGAAAACATGAAACAGTGGAGAAACTCTGCATTAAGATTAGACATATCTTTTCTACCACTCTCTTCTCACCACCTGTTATATGAATAATAGGAATAAATAGCAACAGAAAATTATCAACAGCCGTGTCGCCAAGATTTTAGGTTATGTAACTGTTTTAATTGAAATGGGGGCTAATTAAGAGCATTACCACACGGTTGTTATCGCTATCTCGAAGTTATTCAACAACTCAGCTTTACCTCGAAGTATTTTAACTTCTCGGTGGCGATAACAGCCATCGGAAATAATTGACAAAACGGCTGCACGAGTGAGAGAAGTGACAGTTTGCTCAACCTCAGAATTAAAATTTTGCAATTATCATCAGCGCAATTGGTTTCAAATTTTTTTCAAAAATCAGTGGCCATTTTCTGTCAACCTTGTTTGGTTTCACCTTCAGAATTCTCGAATGCCAATGTAAGGATGTCAGGAAAAAAATCCCAATGCCAATATACCCAATGTGACAATCCGAAAAAATAATTACCAAAATATACCCAATATTTAATTCTAAAGTTGAAACTACAAGAACGATTATTCAACATAATATTTAGCTAGTGCATTGGCCACGCCTCAGCGGTCCTTGGAACTGGATATAAACCATCACAACTGAACATGAGAGTAAATTATCTGCTTAAATATGATAAAACGTAATTGAAATACCGAGTACTAATTTTGTTATCGGATTATTGAACGCTAATATCAAACAGAATAAAATGGACATAATGACAACGGCATAATGGCACATTGGGTATTTTGCCATTGAGTATATCGTCATTTTACCGAAGGTAAGTTTTGTACAGCTAAACTGTTTGAGACTGTTCTCAGAGGGAACCGTCAAAATTACACTAAAACAGGATTAGAATCACTTTTTCATCAAATTATTATAATGAGTTCTAATTCAGATTTCAAAAATTTTGAGATAACTTGATTTTTAAAACAAAATATACTACAAAAACATAAAACTTTTCTAAAACTTTGAATCTGTCACCTGGTCATATATAATGGTCACCTGGTCACCTGGTTTTTGATCTATATTTCCTGATTGTAAATTCGAATTTAATTTTAATTAAAAGTCCTAAAATTTCCCAAAAAAAACCTCTTGAAATCAAACGCGTAGTCTAATTTGTCCTCAGTTCATAAATTTCTGTTCTACACTGTTTTCTCCCAAATCGCTTGTTTTTAAGGCTGGGAATTTAGCTACCCTATTGGCGAGGATGGTTTACAAATATTGTCAATAATTTGCCATTATTTTCACTTTTCAACAAAAACTTTCCGAAACGTAAAACCAAAAACAGCTATTAGCCACATAATGACGTTCCAAAAATACTAGTGGTTATGCAACTTAAAATTATTTTCATTTTCAGTACCAGTCAGTGCACTTGGTTTCACTCAACTGGACCTAAACACCTAAACAAAAAACACTTCAACAGGTCAACAAGTTACGATCTAGCTGACATTTAGGTGTTTATTAGACTACTGCCTCAGATGTACAGAGTTATTAATGGATTGATTGGAAAGCAAATTTGATGCTTACAATTTACAAATGTAAGAAATTTTACATTCCGGCTGCACTTCCTATCCAGTGAAGGATTCTCCTAATGTAGATTTGGATTATTGGGAAATATTGACGATCAATTTTGCTCTTACTGTTTGGTTAAGGGATACAAGAATGACGTCCTTTCTTGTAAATTACAGTAAAATGTAGATGAATTTTATATCCGTTAAATTGGCAGTGCATACCCGGGTCGAGGCCGAATGGTTGTCTTATAAGAACTTCTTGCAGATCTTCTTCAAAAACTTGCAAGTTCTGACAAGTTAACCATTCGACTTGCAAGTTCTTACAAGGTAACCAATTGACTTACAAGGCTGTTACAAGTTAAACACTCGACTTACAAATTGCTTACAAGTTAACGATTCGCACAGCCACCACACACCACACACACACACACACACACACCACTCACACACACGCGCGCAAATACACATATCCGCATACATATATATATATATATATATATATATATATGTATATATATATATATATATATATATATATATATATATATATATATATACACAAACACACTAAACCGTAAAAAAAACGTTGCAAGACATGAATGTAAACGGATGTTTGGAAAAAATAGAATCTGGAAAAGTGTGAGTTGAAATTATAAAAAAAGGTATAAAAATGAAGACCTACTAAATTATTTTGAAAAAATGCTGACATATGAATTTGAAAATTTAATCAAAGTCATTATTTTGGGAACATTTTTTAAATCAATCGTGAAGAAGCTAATTGAGATCTACTGTTTTTTAATGGAATTGCAAAAGGAACTCTCTTGAATTGAATATTAATAAATTGAAAATTCAAAAAGTAACATTTTGTCCAATAGGTCGATTTTTATTATGTTATCCAAATAAAGCAACTAACTCCACCGCGCTTTCTACGGTAAATGACTAAAAATTTAAATTGAATTAACCAATAAGAGTTGTGCTCGACCGGAACGAACTTGCAAGAAACTTACAAGTTAGCCATTTTCCTTGCAAGTTCTTACAAGTTAACCATTCGACTTGCAAGTTCTTACAAGTTAACCATCTTTTGCATGAAACTTGCAAGTTCTTACAAGTTAACCATCTTTTGCAAGAAACTTGCAAGTTCTTACAAGTTAACCATTCGGTCTCGACCCGGGTATATTTATTTAACAATTGTGTTTTTACCACATTTTGTCATTTACACCGTAGAATACTGTTTTCAAGGCCAGTTATTAATGCGGTCACTCTGTTACCTTCGGCGTTGTTTAAAGCAACTAATAATGCGATACGGCATCAGGCAGTAGTCTAATACATCTTTTGAGAGCTGTTTGGAAACTTTATGTATCAAGTTAGCAGCTTCTGAAGTTCTTCCGTTTTATCATTCTGTTTTCTTACTTAATAACGGCAGATGTTTTCCCATTTTTGATGGATGCGTCTGGTGCAGGGTGGAGTTTCTTCCACTTGAGCTGTTTGATTCTCTCGTTGATGTAACTCTCGTTTTTCAGTTCAAACGGATCCTCAGATGACTCATCGTGCAACACAAAAGTGTCATCAAAGATCTTCTCATGCAGGAACCAACTCAGATTCCACTTCTTCAACCTAGAATGATTAAAAGTCAGTTATGGATAATTTTTATCGGGCATAACTTTCACGTCCCTCCTCCCCCAGGCACACGTGCTATATTTTTACATGATAATGTGTTTGTAAGTGGGTGTCATAATTGGTAGCTATAATGGGAACCCCGCCCCACTATTTTAAGCCTCAAAATATGAGACACCCGTGCTAGACCACGAAATGGTACAAAACTGATGAGCTCGACTTGTGTCAATAACTTGACCTTAGGTCGAACCAAAAAGGGATAATGGACCTAAATTTTACCTAATATTGATACCAGAATGTAGTTTGACACAATACCTGATGTTACATCAACTCATCTTATCACTTTCAGTAACGCAGGCAAGACAAGCACGAAAGTTGTCATTATAATTACAGTTGAACACGAATTATGAAAGAAGGCAACACACCCTCTATCACTTTAAGTGAAACAAAAACTTACCAGGGAAACCTATATTTTTGATAAACAATAAAAATTAATTATGAAAGAAAGCAATAAACTTTCTCCCAGGCCGAGGAATTTTGGTGACACTATGCAAGATAAGCGGCAACTCGCGTTGAAGAGATAGAAAATTTTTCGGCAAATATTTTTATTTTCGACCTCATTTCCTAATTCACCAAATTTCATGAACAACCCATGTTGTAACGAAGTAAAACAAAGTTAAATTAAATTCTCGGCCAGAATCGACCGAGGTAATTCAGGTCTGCTTTTGCGGTGTAATGATAACTTGGGATTTCTAAACCTAGATTTTACCTTGTTTTGGCGTTTCTACGCATAGTTCTTAACTGATTTAACCCTTTGTAAGCGCAGATCTTACGTACATTTAGAGTTTCTACAGTTTGCTCTCACATTGTTTCAACTCTTAGAGTTGGGTCAATGATGTCAAAACACTGACCTCCGCGTGCTTTTCGTCTGTATATAAATATATATATATATATATATATATATATATATATATATATATATATATATATCGGCATCTAACTCCACGTATCTTACGTGGATATGCACGCGTTGAATTATTTGTTTTTTCCAAGGGTAGATCTCACAGCGTTTAATTTACGTTGACCTGACATAACATTTTCGTTTAAGTTTTAGCATTGATCTTTTATTTATATTATGAAATTTTTTCGTTAAACCACAAATGACATCTCGGCGCTCAAATCTAAAACTTTAAAATCCCGTAGAAAAATCACGTTTTAGATTAATGAAAGTAGACAATTTGCTACAGAGCCACAAAACGTCATTAGACGAAACTATTAGCCGTGAAAACTTGTAAGATCGACGCTAAGATGGACGCTGTTCCCTAGTTCAAAACTAATGCCAAATTTGCAAACATTTGCAAATTTTTGCTCAACAATGCCAAATTTGTAAAAATTTGCAAATTATCTCTTCACAAGTTTCAATTTTATAAAATTTTGTAAATTAATGTTAAGTTTGCAAAAATTTGCAAACGATGGGCCGAGTTCGTTCCGGTTGAGCTCTGTTTAATTTATCAATTTGGGTTATTTTTCTAACCATTTCTCAGAGATTGCTTACTTTAATTGAAAAATGTTCAAAGTACACCTTGTAAACGACTTGTGTGGTAAAATCACCCTGCAAGGCCAACTGCGAACTATAAGAGACACAAATATTCAGATCTGTTTGCAAATATTTGTGAAATTAATGCATTATTTTACAAAATTTGCAACTTTCTTTATAAATAATTGCAAATTTGACATTAACTTAAAACTGGGGTTATTAGAAAGATAAACTTTTAGATCAACAACCAAAATTTTAAGTGTTGAATTTATTTCAGCTGAACGCGCGAGTAAAACGCTAAAAAATATAGGATCAATGCTAAAAGTTAAACGTTGAAATTATGTAAGATCAACTCTAAATTAAACACTCAAGTAGGTAAGACGCTATATTCTAAGCTTTGAAGTTAAATAAGAACTGCGCTGCCAAACTAAAATTTATGTAAGATCAAACGTGAACTCGGCGCAAAATGAATGGTCTAGGATTAGAACTGCAAATTTATGTAAGATCAAAGATATTAAACGCAAAATTTTGTGAGTTATACACTTAGAAACCCAAAATTAAAGATTAAAAGCGACAATAGTTACTTTCCAAGGAGTTAAATGTAGATCTTACATAAATTCAACGCATTCAGCGCCATTCTTACATAGTTTAGCGTTTTTAAGCGTTGGAATTTCGGCCTGGACTCATTTTAAATTGAGTTGGATCTCAATTATTACAGAGCATAACACACCTTCTATCACTTTCAGGGACACAAAGCAACACACACGCGAAAGTTAAAATTATAATTTATTATCGACAGAAAGCAACAAACACGTCCGGACGCCTGCAAAACTTATAATTTTAATTAAATATATTAAAGAGATTAACTTACCCCCCATCACCTTCAGTTACGCGGGCAACATACCTGAGGAACATATTATTTTGATAACAATCAAAAATGAAAAAAAAGCAACTCACCTTTTACCACTTTCATTGCCGCTCGACACAAATCAGTTTTTGAAGATACCTTGACTCAACAACCCATCTAAACACGCCGGTTGACCTTAATTAAAAGACCGTGCTTGAGCCACAAAAAGACTTCAGCTCGAATTTAATTGGAATCTGGATAGTATAATTATAGTAAGTATTGACCATATACTGTCAAAATTTTTTCATAAGTCGAGATCTAGACTACAAGACTGAGGAAGCTACGTCACGTTTACTTATAAAGCAGTTCAAATCTTTTCAGTTTCTGCCCCCCCCCCTCCCTCCGCAGTTCGTTATGCACCTCCTGGGGGAGGGGGGGTTGGCAAACGGAAAAGATCCCACAATTCACATTTGCATCTGCTCGCAGCCTTCTAACAAGGAGAATCAATGAAAAAATTATACATCATTCAAACTGAGCAGCCAAGTTTGATTAATTAGCAATTAATCCAGGTTTTTAGTTAGAATTGAGTATTGTGACTAACTTTTCCTCCTCCGTGATCTCAGCCTCTGCTCTTGCATCCATACTCTCTAGTATGTACTCCGCCACCAAACTTCTTATTGAGTTTCGGAACAATACAGTCTTGTCAGTGAAGCCCTATTAAACACATGCGAGAGTCAGCAATTAATGGTCTTGCAACAACCCAACTGAGGTATTAGCTAACTCCATATACTGCTATAGAATTAGAACTTAGAGGACTTGAACCTACTTTCTCCAGAACCGCGGCCAGGCATGCTACCGTTGCACCACAGCCCTGCTGAAGTTTCAACTTTGTTGGCTTGATATACCACAAGATGATTTATTACAGTCCACTGTTTTTGAACTTGTCCATCACAAATTTTAAATTTTTCGCTTAGAAACAAATCGAGCGGTTTATGGTTAATTGGAACAGCCTGTTGGATAACCTAAAATTTCCAGATATCTTTTTAAAAAATATTTTTTAATCAATTACTTTTCTCTTTGATTTTCCTCCTTTTAAAAATTAAACATGATTTTTTTTCGCTACTTCAATGAAAACAATTTTCCATAGCAAAATGAAAAGTATCTAATTCATGGAATCGATTTTTTCATTTTGTTCTTTCATCAGACGATTCTTTTTCCTCAATACAATTTTTGTCGAGACAAATTTTACAAATATCTTGTTAGCACTTCGCAAAGATAATCGTAGCTAAATTTGGATGCAATCATTTGGAGACTTTGATGATTAATGAACTAAATTAGGTTCTCAAGACTTTCATCAGGCTTAGTAAAAAATTATGGAACAAAGCAAATACAATGTTCACGTTGGAAAAGCTAGTTTCTTCTCTTCAGGCTCTCGTTTATTTTCATTGGCACATGAAATGTAATTTACTACGGTAAAAAAATTCAAATTTATAGTTAGACCAGAATTCTTTTTAAAGAAACCATTAACGGCAGTAAACCAAACTTCAGGCGTTATTAAAACTGTCGATCAAGCAAAATTGAAAAATAGTAAAAAGCATTGCATCAATATAAAATGAAATACCTAATATTTGCTGGAATTGCGAAAATTACAAAATGACAGTTATATGATATTTACAGGTTTTGGTTTCCTGCATCGATAGAATTTGTTCCTGAATGACTTCAAGCTTTCACAGGTAAAATGGTCAGCACAGTTACATGAGAAGCACCTATATTTTCAATTCTAAATAATTAAATCCGGAGAAAAACCAAAAGTTTTATTGAACGCGTGCAACTAAAATCTAATAATTCTACATTCTGTTTAAGAGAATTCCACTGAAGTGATATTTCATGTAAAATTAAATGAAGTTTTAGTTTACAATAACTGTAATTTTTCAGGTATAGTCCAAGTAAAATTTTGCAATTGTGCAAGATTGCTTTTCAATTTCATCATATACTTCAAAATAAACAAGACGGCTCGGTAATGTGCGATCGCGCATGAGGTTCCGACCCCGCTCATCCACAATTTTGGCATAATTGTCTACCAAAAGAGGAACAGATAGAAAAACACAAAAAATTCAAGTATTTTTCAAAAAAAAAACTGGTGTATGAACGAAAAGATAGCCTCCAAAGCAAATAACTAAGTGGAGTAAAAAATGACGCATTAGATTTTTGAGATATACCGATATTAAGAAAGCGAGCGAAGACGAACGGCAAAATCAAACAACAACAACAAACATTAATTACATCAAAATATTTATGTCCGTTTTAAAAAACAAAACTTAATAACAAAGTCAAAATAGCGTCAGATAAAACTGAAAATAAACAAAACAACTTTTAATTCACCAAAAAAATGTTTATTCACCAGTTCATAATAAAGCTTGATAACAATTAGACAAAAAAGAACAGAAACTTTAAAGTTAGAAAAATCTCTGAATTTTAAAAAAAAAACAATTAATTTCAAAGTAATGAAAACCATTATGAATCAACTAAAATATCCCATAAGTTAACAATTACCAATGCTTCCATAGAAGGGAATTAAGAACTCTCGGTATTCAATTTTTTATGCAGTTACAAAAAGAACAACAAGTAGACAACAAACTAAAAATCAACTAAAACTTGCCAGAAAATCCTTTGGAAACCGTAAAGCCATATTTTGGCGCCTAAAATATGTCCCATTGCACCTTCGTCGGACACCGATATTTATTATCTGGCCGCTCATTAATGAAAATCAGCAACAATTAGACAAAAAAATGCAAAATTATGTGGTACTTGTTTTCTTTCGAAAAAAATTTACTTCCAAAGACATGAAAGCCATTAATTACAAAATGAAAAAGATCAATAGATTCGTCCATTCTTCCAATGGAAGCCTTTGAGACCTGCAATTAAACAGAATATGTCTTAGATCTACAAAAAGAACGTCAAATATGACAAAAATCAAAAATTCATTTTCTCTTTTTTTGTGAAAAACCCGTGTGGAAGCCAGTAAAGTCATAACGAATGCTCTTAAAACATTAGATTTTGTGGCACCAATCCCTTTTGACACCTTCCCTTGAAACATATTATGTGACCTCTCATTAAAGAAACTAGGTAACAATTAGACCAAAAAGAAAAAAGCAAGATTATGTAAAACTTGTTTTTATCGAAAAAATTTTATTTCCAAAGACATGAAAGCCATTAATTACAAAACGAAAAAATTGAACAGGTTCACTTATTCTTCGAAAGGAAGCCCTCGAGACCTGCAATTAACCAGAACATGTCTTACGTCTACAAAAAGAAAGGTCTTACGTCAAATATGACAAAAATCAAAAATTAATTTACTTTTTTTTGTAGAAAACCCGTATCGAAGCCAATAAATTCACAACGAATTCTTTAAAAACTCTTTAGATTGTTTAGATTTTGTGACACCAATCCCTTTTGACAACTTCCCTTGACAAAACTAATGTCATTCTTAACCATTAATTAACGAGACCAGGTAACAAACAGACAATAAAAGGAACAAAATTGCGACGTTGAAATGTTTGTTTTTTTTTCATTTTGGAAAACAATTATTTTCAAAGTCATGAAAGCCATTATCTATCTTCTAATATCTGAACGTCGGCTTATCTACTCTTTCGGGAAAAACCAATCAAACAGGGTCTTTGTACAGGAAATTAAATATGACTTAAAAGACAAAATAAAAAGTACAGTTAAAGACTAAATTAAAAAATTCAATTAAATTCCTCGAGAAAGCAGTGTCGAAGCAGTAAAGAACCACAATCTTTAAGGATTTAAATAGTACCAATTGTGCGTTATTTTGAACGAGAAAAATGTGATATATGAACTGACAATAACGTGACAATTTGACAAAATTAGAAAACATGAAAAATGGGCAAATACCTAATAATTAAAAAAAATTTGTTAAATCTAGTAGTATCAAATCCAGAACACCATAATTTAAGGCGTAAAACCACAATAAAGACTAAATTTGAATTCAGTAGAAAGAATGGGCACTCTTTGATTGCTGACACTAAGCTACAAGTTGACCAAAGTAAGAGAAAAATGGAGGCAAAGTTCAATAAGCCACTTTTTATTTTAAAATGAAATATTTTAAAAGTCAAAGCGACCTTAAGCTATCAAGCAATCAACTAGATAAATTCATTTCAAGCTAATTAGGAAGTCAGTAGGATCTACCACTAGTGAGCTTTGATATGAAATGTTCTGTTATTTAATTAATATAAAAAAGATCGTACTTTTTTAATAAAAAACCGACTGATGACAATCCGAATTATTTTTGGAATGTAACGGTCCAAGATTTGTACAGAACTAGCCCTGCTAATGTTGATTGTCCATTAGGACTAATTAATTTTCGGAATGTCATTGATATTGATATTTTGTTTGTTAAGAAATCAAAAGTAAATGCTGCGTTTTTGTTTAATCAACGAATAAAGTTAGCAAAAAACGACAAAGTTTTATTTACAGAGCACTCTCAACGGAAGTTGAAGTAGAATTAGCCCTCCTTTGAGTCTACAAAGATTGTGTTAGTGGTGTTTGGGTGTGCACTTCTCGCAAATTTAATCAGAGTGGACTAAAGAAACTTATTTCGTGCTGTTTTTGATGAAAAATCTGAATTTTGTGAAATTTTTAGCCGGAATTTGTGACAAAAAAAATTCAATGAAAATAGCCGACAAAGTATTTTGTCTTTAACCGTAAAATCAACAACTTTTTTATGAAATATTTTATTAAACTTTATCAAAATTGGCGAAATTTTAGTCAAAAATTCCGAAAAAAAGGTGAATGAAATCAACGGAATTCACTCTATTTTCTCGAAAGTTTAAACCTCGATATCTCCCTGTCAAAAACGAAAATCAAAAAAAAAAATTTAATTCCATATTCTACGATGGACAAGCTTTCTAATGATACCAGTCTCAACTCTCTACGATGAATATATCGATCGGCCAAAATTGACTGAACAAAAAAAAACCAGTTGAATATATAGTTCCTCCCCCCTCAAGAGGGGTCGGAACAATTAATATCGCATCAAAGTATGGAAAACACAAAATTGAACGTTTACTTTTCACATGAGTTTTGAAAGATGTAAAATCAACTAAATATGTACTTAGTTTTAAACGAAGCATGACTCTTTTCATCTGCATGAGGCAGGATGGGATATTGTAGGAGCTATTGTATCAACAATTGATGAAGACAAACTTTTTTCAATAACCAGAAAACCCTTAATTGAGGGATAAATAACAATATTTTCGTATTAGTTCCAGTATTATTTGTTCAACATCTATGCAGAAAAAAGGTCTTATTATATTTCACACAAGAAGAGTAAACTTCCGAGCATTGAACTTTTTATTACAAAAATTTGTATTTTTATGTTATAAATATTGTTTAACGCATGAAAATCAAACACGCATCAATTTTTCCCTAACAATAGCAAGTGTTGCGAATATTAGCCCATTGTGTAAGATGCATCTATTTATCATTTTCAAATCTAATGTCTTGATTATAGAAAATTTAATTGCTTAAGATCTGATTGGACAAAATTGGTGTCTTTTAATGTTTCTTCATGAGAATTTTGTATCTTGCATATTCTGAAATTAATAATTTTTTATCGTTTAAGATCTCTATTTTTAGTTCGACATCTTTACCGGAAATTTGTCAGATTCTACACGACGGGAATTCACGAATCACGGATGAATAATTTTAATTGAATTTAATCTATTTATATAAACGCAAAAATGTAAACAGTTATCGCCCGATTTGACAACATCTGTTGTTTTTTGTGAAAACATTGGTTTCCTTTTTGATCTATGCGATTCGTGCGATTCGTGCGATTCCATGATTCTGTGCGATTCGTGCAATTTTGTGAGGTTCTGTGCGTATCATGGCACGTTACGAAACCTTATTGGTCAATTCAAAATTTTTAATAATTTTTTATTACGACTTGTCAAGTTTTGGTTAAAATTTGAAATAAGACGTGATCAGTACTGATTAGCCGACCCAAGACTTGTATTTCACAGGAGAAGTACTGATCAAGACTTGGAACTCGTTCCGGTCATGGATCAACCTTAAGCTTATTAAAGTTAGATGCTGTATCGCAAACTATATATGTGATCTGTGTAAAGATCTATACACAAAATAAAACAATTAGCTTAACAGAAAAGCCTTGCTTCATAACGAAGCCTGTAGTCAGTAGATAGTTCACATGAAGAATTTGAAACAGTTTTGAAATCTTGCCTCAAACAAGTACATCTTTTCTTTGATAAATGGTGCGCTGATGTAATCCGGGTCATCTTCAGTCCCAAAATGATCCACAAATTTCTTCCTGAAGAAACCTGTCGCTCCTGAAATGCCATATTTATCTTAACCTGTTAATCTAAACCTAATATTGTACCTCTTGTCAGTCTTCTAAGCTATCAAAGTCTGTATACTCTTAATTCTTTATTGCTACACAACATTCCATTCTGACCATCCAACTCTTCTTCCATTCTGACTACCCTAGCCCACATTAATAGCCTCGCTCATGACTCTCTACTCTTTTCTCTAACAGACATCCCGATTGGGATAATTAAGGGCACATGAGAGATAGAATGGATCGAGAATTCGAAATGAATATTTGCTCGCTACGACGATGATCATCATAACAAATCCCATCACAAACAAATCCTGTATTCTGTAACGAAGTCATATATGAAATCACAGTTTGTTACTAAATTTCTAAGTTCTCTTATTTTTTACATAAGTGTCTTCGAAAGAATAAAAACTTTGGGTGCGTCCAACTGATCTTGCATGATTTGCAGTCTTACCATTTTTCTTGGATATCGTTCCCCTGTGTTTTACAGTACGCAAATCAACTCCCAAGTCTCCTTCACAAAAACAATTTAGAAAAAAAATGTTTAATCATCAGTTAAAAACATTTTTTTTAAACATGTAAATTACTCAGATATAACCCTAAGGTTAAACATCTATATGCTTTAAAAAGTTAAATAAAATAATCCGCATTGTTATTAGTATAATAATCTTCAAACTGTGGTTATTCGTTCTCATAGGTAAAAATAAGATTTGAAGGCTCCTATTTGTCAATTAACGGGTACTTTCTTGTGTTGATCGAGCAAAAACTCGGTTAAAACATTTTTAAAGCAAGTTTTACTATTAAAAGTTCGTATTGAGGAGGGCAATTTGTTCCATTTTTGAACGCTTTTCAAGATTAAAGATTTGTTAATCCACTTCGTTTTCGTTTTCTTTTTATAATAATTTGATCTGTTCTCTTGTTCTGTCTAGCGTTATGGCGACTGGTAAACATTTTAAAATTTTCGGATGTCTCCCAGTGTCTTATATCTGTTTGTAGCTTCATTAGGCTAACTTTTGAGATAAACAATTCGGCTGGCAGGATACGGTCCTTAATGAGAAGATCAATGGAGTGGTCAATATTTTGTCGAAAATAACAAACTTTTATTCACCAGTTAATTTGCCTGTTTATGCGGTTTATGTTTTTTGCTGTAAGATGCATTAAAAATAAGCGTACGAATTAAATATATATATATATATATATATATATATATATGTGTTTGTGTAAATCACACTTTTCTGCCATTTTTCTGCTCCAGTGCACATATCCCATTGCTTTGAGAGCAGAAATCAAGCTAACAAATTATTATTCAAATGAGAAAATAATTGGCTTCTCGACCGTCATATTTAGCATAATTGAAGCAAGCTCAAATCGCACCTCAACTTTGACCAAAGCTGTCGGTACTTATTCATCAGACTTTCAGAAGAACCAATCCCAACCCAAGAAGACTAAAGCATAGGTTCGGAGATTTATCGGAGGTCCTAGTTCTTTGAGTAGTTGAGTCCCGGAGTCCCAATTCCTCTTAAAACCATATTCCGGGACATGGCAGAGCGTATTTTTTTCCAGACTAAACTTGTAGTGCAGGCAATCCTGATCATTTTTAGCTCTGCGGTCAGCTGCAACACTACACCTTAGTGTTATTATTGACGCTATCACTAGCTCTATTTGGTTTGAACCTTGCAAACAAAGCCTATCGTACTAGAATTTATATCCAGATACAAATTTTGCACAGCAAACACACACAGACTTTTCTTCCACTGTTAGTATTCTTTCGGTTACAAAGTGAATCAATTATCCCAACCTCCCTCAAATCAATTCTAAGCAAACCTTGAATTCATTGGCTAATAACAATAAAACTAATTTTGATTGGAGTTCCGAAGAGACTATTAGTTCCAATTTCACTTTAGTTATTTATTTGGTTTTTTATCCAGTTTGACCATTGGAGACATTTCAAACAGCAGAAAATGGTGATACATGAATACAAGCGCCACTTATTTTACAGGGCCCCAGAAAAAACCACTTTTACGCTCTTTTTTCAAGGATGCAAGGGATGGTCTGTCTCAACTTCTTCATTCCAGGTTCTCGCTTGTGCTGATGAGTATCGGAGTGGCGAGGAATTCAGAGCGGAAATTGGTTTGAATCGCAGCTGGTTTGTTCTGTACATCATCGTCAGACTATCCGCATAGCGAATAACCTTAACTGAGCTGGTAGTAGTCAAACAGAGACAACAAGTTGAGGTTGCAGATCACGTCTTTGCACCTCCGTTGGTTTTAGCATAACCAAAGCAAATTAAAGGTACATTTTCTGATCTCAAATCAAAATTTGAAAATGGCTTCTAACTGAACAAAAAACATTTGGAAGTCAAGTTGTGGGCAATTTGGTGGAAATAACAATAGCCAATTACTCCGAAGATCTCGCCATCTATTATCTGACAGACTTCTGTCAAAGTTGTCATATCAGGACTTATAGAAAAGTATGTTGACTGACGGAAAATTTTTTAACATTTTGTTAAGTCTTACACCAGAAAACCAATCTATAGTGTCTTCAAGGGAAAAAAATCATTTAGGAGAGACCTTAGAGAAAAGGAAAACCTCAAAAGTTTTTTAAATAATGAAGTAGTTGCTCACACAAGCTAACATCTTCATCGACCGTACACAAATCGGTCCAAATTTGTTTTAGTGGATCTTTTCAAGTGTAACCTCCGGATTTTCAAATCTGACATTCTGTATCTTCTTCAAAATGATAGCACAAACTTTAAGCAGCAAAATAAATCAACACCATCCTATAATTTTGGAAATCAGTTTTTTTTCCGATTTTTATTTTTTGTATGTCCATTATTTTGAGGTTTTGAGAAAAATAATTATTTATTTTTTTATTTGACAGTGTGAAGATGTCCCTCGGACAACGTTTTGTGCAACAAACCCAAGTTTTTGCACTCTTAAATTTTTTAAAGCCCATATAGAAAAGCAGTGACTTTGTTGGAAAAATTCTGGTTAGAGAAAAAAATTTTCAGACCAATATTATGTTATTTCATAGTATAATGCATCCGAGCGGATTTTTGTATCGGTTATGAACTGGTCAGATCCTAAGCACTAAAGATTAGTACCTCTTATCAGTTTTTTTTACAATAAAAATACCTGCAGCTTTGTGGGCAAACGCCGGAAAATTTTTGGTGACTTTCAGAAAGACGTTTTGTCTTTTATCCACTTCCTTATAAGTTCATCACAAAATTTGGCGCTCCTATCTCTAAAAAGAGGAAAAAGCTGGAAATACTTTTGATGACAGAAAAAAAAGCCCGTCGTTTCCAATGAAAGTGTTGCCTCATTTAGCCTCGTGTCGAAAGTTCAAAATTAGATTGCTGTCAAATACCTTTTTTTGTTTGGTACCTAAAAATGGTCATACCGGGAGATGCATCGAAAGCACGACTCAATGAAAAACAATTGGGAAAACACTGACAATGAACTGAGCATAAATGTAGCTACCGCGTACACTCTTAAACACTTCAAACATGAGTACATTGAAATGAAAATCACTCATATATATCTTATACCCCCTTCCATAATGATAGTAGTTCCAGGAAACACATAGTGTCGTGTCACATTCCTTGCACCTAAAAAGAACCCTTCAGTGATAGCATTGTGTAGTTCTATTCTGTTCCGAACAACATTAAGTTGATGCACCCATGCGGGTGCATCATCTTATTGTTGTACCTTATCAACCATTGACCTTATCACAAGTACCCCGGGTTGAATTTTTCCGCCCAAAATGATGTAAGAGTGGGGCTGCAACGGGAGGATTTTTTAGGAAAATGCAGCTCAAAACTCTTACGTCTTTTTGGGCTGCATTGGACTTCCAAGGGGGGGTAAAATGTTGTAAGAGTGAGGGGGTAAAAGACAAATTAACCCCCCACTCTTACATCTTTTTTGGTCTGCCAAGGGGGGTAAAACAATGTAAGAGTTGGGGGGTAATTTGTCTTTTACCCCCTCACTCTTGCACCTTTTTACCCCCCTTGGCAGACCAAAAAAGATGTAAGAGTGGGGGGGGGGTAATTTGTCTCTTACCCCCTCACTTTTACACAATTTTACCCCCCTTGGAAGCCCAATGCAGCCCAAAAAGACGTCAGAGTTTTGAGCTGCATTTTCCTAATAAAATCCTCCCATTGCAGCCCCACTCTTACGTCATTTTACCCCCTGGCAGCCCAACTCTTACATCATTTTACCCCCTGGCAGCCCAACTCTTACATCATTTAACCCCCTCAATCTTTTAGCCCCCATACCTGAAGACTGCCAGTCTTGAACCCACAACCTCTGTACCCTCAGCTGCGTCGCCATATCCTCCAGACCATCGATGCTTCTTCAACTCTTGACGGTCTATATATATATATATATATATATATATATATATATATATATATATATATAAATAATAATTGTTAGAATTGCCGCATCACAACAAATTACCCCCTCACTCTTACATCATTTTACCCCCTTGGCAGCCCAACTCTTACATCATTTTACCCCCTCTGAACAAATTACCCCCTCACTCTTACACCATTTTACCCCCCTTGGCAGCCCCACTCTTACATCATTTTACCCCCTCTGAACAAATCACCCCCTCACTCTTACACCATTTTACCCCCTTGGCAGCCCAACTCTTACCTCATTTTACCCCCTCTGAACAAATTACCCCTCACTCTTACACCATTTTACCCCCCTTGGCAGCCCAACTCTTACCTCATCTTACCCCCTCTGGACAAATTACCCCCTCACTCTTACACAATTTTACCCCCCTTGGCAGCCCAATTCTTACATCACTTTAGCCCCTCTGAAAAAATTACCCCCTCACTCTTACACCATTTTACCCCCCTTGGCAGCCCAACTCTTACATCATTTTACCCCCTCTGAACAAATAAACCCCTCACTCTTACACCATTTTACCCCCCTTGGCAGCCCAACTCTTACATCATTTTACCCCCACTGAACAAATTACCCCCTCACTCTTACACCAATTTACCCCCCTTGGCAGCCCAACTCCTACCTCATTTTACCCCTCTGGACAAATTACCCCCTACCTCTTACACAATTTTACCCCCTTGGCAGCCCAATTCTTACATCACTTTACCCCCTCTGAACATGGCAATTACAGTCAGGGGAGGGGGTAATTCCTTAAAAGTCCTCCCATTGCAGCCCATTGCAGCCCACTCTTACATGACAATTTCAGTCTTGGGGGGTAATTCCTGAAAAGTCCTCCCATTGCAGCCCATAGCAGCCCACTCTTACATGACAACTTCAGTCATGGGGTAATTCCTTAAAAGTCCTCCCATTGCAGCCCACTCTTACATGGCAATTTCGGTCAGGGGGGGGGGGGTAATTCCTTAAAAGTCCTCCAATTACAGCCCACTGCAGCCCAATCTTACATAGCAATTTCAGTCAGGGGGTTAATTCTTTAAAAATCCTCCCCTTGCAGCCCATTGCTGCCAACTCTCACATGACAACTTCAGTCATGGGGGGTAATTCCTGAAAGGTCCTACCATTGCAGCCCATTGCAGCCTACTCTTGCATGACAATTTCAGTCATGGGAGGTAATTTCTGAAAACTCCTTCCATTGCAGCCCATTGCAGCCCACTCTTACATGGCATTTTCAGTCATGGGGGGTAATTCCCTAAAAGTCCTCCCATTGCAGCCCATTGCAGACCACTCTTACATGGCAATTTCAGTCAGGGGGTAATTCCTGAAAAGTCCTCCCGTTGCAGCCCATTGCAACCCACTCTTACATGGCATTTTCAGTCATGGGGGGTAATTCCCTAAAAGTCCTCCCATTGCAGCCCATTGCAGACCACTCTTGCATGGCAATTTCAGTCAGGGGGATAATTCCTTAAAAGTCCTCCCATTGCAACCCATTGCAGCCCACTCTTACATGGCAATTTTAGCCAGGGGGGTAATTCCTGAAAAGTCCTCCCATTGCAGCCCATTGCAGCCCACTCTTACATGGCAATTTCGGTTAGGGGGGTAATTCTTTAAAAGTCCTCCCATTGCAGCCCACTCTTACATGGCAATTTCAGTCAGGGGGTAATTCCTGAAAAGTCCTCCCATTGCAGCCCACTCTTACATGGCAATTTCAGTCAGGGGGGGTAATTCTTTAAAAGTCCTCCCATTGCAGCCCATTGCAGCCCACTCGTACATGGCAATTTCAGTCAGGGGGGTATTTCCTGAAAAGTCCTCCCATTGCAGCCCATTGCAGCCCACTCGTACATGGCAATTTCAGTCAGGGGGGTATTTCCTTAAAACTCCTTCCATTGCAGCCCATTGCAGCCCTCTCTTACATGGCAATTTCAGTCAGGGGGTAATTCCTGAAAAGTCCTCCCATTGCCGCCCACTCTTACATGGCAATTTAAGTCAGGGGGGGTAATTCTTTAAAAATCCTCCCATTGCAGCCCATTGCTGCCCACTCTTTCATGACAATCTCAGTCATGGGGGTAATTCCTGAAAAGTCCTCCCATTGCAGCCCATTGCTGCCCACTCTTACATGACAATCTCAGTCTTGGGGTTAATTCTTGAAAACTCCTCCCATTGCAGCCCACTCTTACATGGCAATTTCAGTCAGGGGGGTTATTCCTGAAAAGTCCTCCCGTTGCAGCCCATTGCAGCCCACTCTTACATGGCAATTTCATTCAGGGGGGTAATTCCTTAAAAGTCCTCCCATTGCAGCCCAATTTTACATGGCAATTTTAGTCATGGGGGTAATTCCTTAAAAGTCCTCCCATTGCAGCCCATTGCAGCCCACTCTTACATGGCAATTTTAGTCATGGGGGTAATTCCTTAAAAGTCCTCCCAATGCAGCCCATTGCAGCCCACTCTTACATGGCAATTTCAGTCAGGGGGTAATTCCTGAAAAGTCCTCCCATTGCAGCCCATTGCAGCCCACTCTTACATGGCAATTTCAGTCAAGGGGTGGGGTAATTCTTTGAAAGTCCTCCCATTGCAGCCCATTGCTGCCCACTCTTACATGACAATCTCAGTCATGGGGGTAATTCCTGAAAAGTCCTCCCATTGCAGCCCATTGCAGCCCACTCTTACATGACAATTTCAGTCATGGGGGTAATTCCTGAAAACTCCTCCCATTGCAGCCCACTCTTACATGGCAATTTCAGTCAGGGGGGTTATTCCTGAAAAGTCCTCCCGTTGCAGCCCATTGCAGCCCACTCTTACATGGCAATTTCAGTCAGGGGGTAATTCCTTAAAAGTCCTCCCATTGCAGCCCAACTCTTACATGGCAATTTTAGTCATGGGGGTAATTCGTTAAAAGTCCTCCCATTGCAGCCCATTGCAGCCCACTCTTACATGGCAATTTCAGTCAGGGGGTAATTCCTTAAAAGTCCTCCCATTGCAGCCCAACTCTTACATCATTTTACCCCCTCTGAACAAATTACCCCACACTCTTACTTCAATTTACCCCCCCCCCCCCCCATAGACAAATTACCCCCACATTCTTACATCAAAATGGGAGGATTTTAGGGAGGACATTCGACCCGGGACCTTATCAATGATGTTTTACCTTATCACAAGTACCTTTAGTGATAGCCGAGATAGTGGCGTGATAGCCAAGAGGTAAGGTGTGTGATTCACACGCCAATGATTGAGAGTTCAATCCCCTGCCTCCGTGAAGCTGTCTGCGTAAGGATGAGCTCTTACTTAACCATAGATTCAGGTTGACCATAGCCTGACCATTGTTGGCTGCAATTATGGTACAACGTGAAAGTTTCAGACGCAAAAAAGTGGCCATAGTCACCAAAAAAGAGCAATGCTGCTCATAGAAAGAATAGTCTGAAATGTGGGGAATAATAAGAAAAAGGGCAGATGAGAACAGGCTATACTTTAGGCATAATGCTGTTCCGCTGCGATTACGCAGGAACCAAAATCATTATTTTTATTAAGTACCTTATCAACGATTGATTGGGTAGTCATAACCAACGTTGGCGCGGGGGTTTGGAAGCTACTTAATTGTTAAATCTGAAATTTGCGTTGATATGTTAGCAACCTAATGAGTTTACAACCGAAGTCAATTTTGGAGCGATAACAGAACATAGCTACAACACCCGCCAGCATTATGTAAAATTATGGCACTTGCACTTAGGGCATGCAAATAAGGTGAACCGACTAAGCTGGGGCATAATCGGAGAGAAAATCCAAAACATCATTTGACTGGTTTTCTGGAACTTTTTCAGCCCCTTCCCAGCCCCTTCAATAAATGCACAGATTGTGTAGCACAACAATAAAAGACTCTCTTGCATGCAATGCTAGCTTGTTATAAACTCGAAGAAACAAATGTAAACAAGTTTTAGTTTTTTTCACCCCAAACCGTTCAGCCCCAACTCAAGTTTCAACATCTTTTCTTTTCACTTAACCCCGCATACTTTCCGCCCCAAAACCCTAAACCCCAACCAAACGTGTTCAAAGTCTTAGTTGGAATTATTAATAAACGACTGCGATTATTAATAAACGCTAATGGTACCAATTAAGTACAGAACTAAAATTGGGGTGAGGGGTATATTAATCGGGGTCAAATGAGAGGGGGTGAAACTAGTAGGAAAGCTAAGGTGGAACACCTGAAGAATGCATGAACAGTATTTAACCTTGGTAAAGGTAGTCCTCGTTTAGAACATCACAGCCAGCCAATGGTAGTTCAATCTTCAGCTTCTCAGCATAGTCACAAAGAGCATCAAATGTACAGTGCAATTTGATGAATGTTTTCATCCCGATTGCTGGTAGAGTTGCACTTTCTTCACTCATTTCGAATCCCTCTTTCTTGCACGTGTCCAAGAATTTCTTCCTTTAAAAGAGCAGGCTGTCAAAACCTATGTGAAAACTTCCGAGAAAAAATTCTGATTTATCTCTTAAGAATGGACGTTCAGCCAAACAGTTTGCTTCAATTTACTGATCAAAACACAAAATTCAGATTATTATATTATCAACTTTTTTTTAAATATTACCTTCTCAGGAGTGGCTGGCTGTATAATTTTGCTACCTGGTTCAAACATGTTACTTAAAAAGACAATTCAGTACATAAGGGACATCTCAAAAACTTGATTGCGAGAAATATTGTCTACGACCATAGACAAAATTCATGCCCGGGTCGAGGTTTGGCGGTGAACTTACGTAGAAAATGAGGTGAAATGCGGTGGAAAAAAATAATATTCAACGCGTATTTTTTATATTTTTTTGCGGTGAATGCGGTGAATCGCGGTGAATTATTTATTATCAGTAATCTTACAAAAAAACTTCATTACACGGGTTCGGACCTCTTACCCTTGCACAACTTCACCTTCTTATTCCAGTGCGCTAACTCCCTTTTACTGCTTTGATATTTCATGTGAATTTAAATCAGATTCAGTAAATGTTGGAAAGCAAATGCGGTGAAGTTTTGTAAGAAATGCGGCGAATTTCGCTGTGAATTTTTGTAAGAAATGCGGTGAAATATTTTTTCACCGCATTCACCACAATCACCGCATTTCCTACAAAAATTCACCGCATTCAGCGCATATCTTAATTTCAAACAAAGACATTGGCCGGGTGGTTCATTTGGTGATGACATGGAATAGTCCTTTAAGCACATCGTTATATCGCATTATCTAGCCAATGATTTACAAGACAGAATTTTGACTTTGTGTCTGAAAGCATTTAACTTCAGTTTTTTTGTAGCCAACGTAGCAGGGAACCAACAAAACGACTCCCGCAAAACTGGCTGTACTTAGCACAGAATGTTCTACCATACGTCTCAAGATGGTCAAAAACATTTTTGAGTCTGATTTGAAAAGATCTTCTGACTGTCATTTTCCGAAGCAACCTTGAGTACGACTTTTTTACTTTGCAAATTTCAACATTTCAGAACCCTCATATTAAAATAATTCACCAGTTGAAAAACAAATAAACTTGCCAGTTTCTTTGCAGGTATTCTCACGGAGTCCTGCATTTCAAAAAAGCGCCAATTGAAAATTTGAAGTTAACCAAAAAATGAACTAAAAAATAGAGTAGGATATTATGAGACGTTTAGGTTTCCGCATGAAGCTAATTTCAACTTAATTTTAATTCATGTGTTCTATAATCGCAAAACTTCGAATTTTAAAGTCCGAATCGAACCAAAAAGATTTTCTTGTTATCAAGTTTAACGTTACAAACAAAAAAATATTTAAAAAAAATGTTTTTCTTGTTGAAAAACGTTTTTGTATATCCATTAAGTCAAGCTGGTGTGTTCTGCTGTATGCAATTTCAATGTTTCATTGGTTTTTAGATCGATTAAGGATATGTTTAAAGACCAAACAAGCATCAATTGAGAAGAACCGATTGTTGAAAAGCATAATATCTTCTTCGTTTTTTCTCTGATGATGTTTCAGAGTTCCGAAATTCTTCAAAGCTTCGAATGTAATCAGTGTTATAAAAAAATCACAGCTCCATCAAATGGAACTCTTAGTTACCTGCAACACATTGTTCTGGAAACTATTTTGCAGCAATAAAGAAAAGCGCTTTACTACTTCACTAAAAAAAAATACTTCATATATTTGAAGTATTAACGATGAATGAACTCATAGAAATACTCCAATCCGTGGAATTTAAACCTATTTGACGGAGACCTTTTGCTAATTACGGTGAGTCCAACCGGGCAACACAAGCTAGAAGCAATAGTTAAGTCTTTAAAATCAAAGAATAGGATAGAGTAAAAACATTTTAGCCTATTTTCAAAATTTGTCTCCGTTGAATCAACAAATCTACACTTTAAACATTCAAAAAAGATTAAATAGATACTAAAGTGCAAACAATTCAGAAGGGTTGTGAAACCGAAAAATCAGTAAGAAGATGAGCGAAATATCTCAATTTTTTTTTAAACTTCTCTTTCTCTCGAAAATTTTTCACGTAATTTTCGTTTACATCATAAGTATCACGGTTGTTTTAGTTGTTTTTAGTATCACAGTTTTTAAAGTTAACAAAAATAGGGAACAATAGTTTTTTGATAATATCTTAACAGTTCAAAGAAGCGAGGAAGAATTTATGACTTTTCTATTTACGAATTTTTAGCGTCTTTTGTTTAGCCACTTTCGGTTTGCACGTTCTTTGGCAATTTTTTGTTTTGGTTCCAACAAGAACCTGGTGAGAAATTTCGTTGAAAAATTTTATATTAAAAAATTAATTAGGGGAAGGATTCCGAGATCGTTTTATAAAACATTTTATTCAGTTTTTTTTGTCTTTTGAATGCGTGGTTTTTCACAAGAGGTAAAACGCAAACTCGATTTTCGTTTGTATCGAAATTGCAAAATCTAATAATTGGGAAATTAATACCGTTGATCCCTTTTATGCACATCGGAGTTGAAACAGAAAACGAAAAAAGAAGAGATAGAATTTGTTAGACCTCTTTACAAGTGTCAAAAAGTTATTGAATGTGAAGTTTCGGTGAGGTTATAAAAGCATCAAAAAATCAATTTCTAAAATAGTCAATAATTCGTTTTTAGCTAATGACAGCTAACATTTGCTCAAATGAATTTCGATCCGATCACCTAATGCACTATGACCTAATAACCAATCTCCATCAATTTATTCAAATTTTTGCCCTTACACTCCTTTTAATCAACATATTGCATAATTTAATAAGTGATTCATTCGGTTTTCTTTGAAGTAGAAACAAGAGTCAATGACTCCCAAATTGGACTGGAAGGTCCTGACTTGTGTTAAACAAAGGAATGATCGAAAAGAAAATTGATTTAAAGAAGAAGATAGGGAGATGAATTCGGGAAGAGATTCCAAGAGTCCTCAAATGACTAAATTGGCAATGAACAAGTACTCACTAAAAATCCCAGGCTCACAAAGTTTTCGTTGAAAAGCTGCAGAGAAATCCAAACAACAGATATAAAATTTATCGTTTTTCGTTATTTTTTTCGTTATTTATCATTTTTTTCGTTATTTTTCTCCACTGAAACACTGTTTTATAACACAGAAACTGTAATCTTCTGGTAGCTACAAAATATTTTTTAAGAAAGTAAGATTTGGTAACAATTTGAAAGCCTAAAAGTTGAGTGGAGGACCCCAAAATTGTCCAAAAAAATCCACAGCAAGTTGATACAAAAATGCTTTAGAAGAAAACAACAACAGAATTCGAACGTATAATAATGATATACATCTCGTTTTCCAGCTACAATAAATTACCCAAAAAGGGTTTGAAGGGCAAAAGCTATTGTTTTCCCTCTAAGCTTGTGAAAGAATGAATTTACTGATAAAATCACAATGTGCAATTCCAGTGTCGAAATTATAGAGTTTTTCGGAGCAAAAGAAGAATTTTTCTAGAAAAAAGAGTGCAAAATCTTTGATTTCAGGCATGCAACCATTTGGTTTGTGCGCGATACAATCAGACGAGCGGAATATAGTTGTTAGATGTCCAATTAAGCATAAATTTTAATAGGAATTACTGAAGAATTACGTCGGAAAAAATTTCTTCCTGCACCTATATTTTCAATATAATTTGTTTAAAAAAATAATGCTCCTATGCTTAAAATAAAGTTGTTGCGACATTTTGAATATATAACAAAAGTGAAAGGAGCGAGAACGCCCAGCAAAGAAGTCAAATTTGAATAAAAAAGAAATTTTGAGCAATTTGGAATCAAATACTACTAAAAAAAGATTTTTATTTCAGAAAAATTAGAATAAAAAAGTGCAGTTGACGGTAGCAAAAAGGTATAGGCGTAGTTGTTGTTAAAACCTATCATAAAATTTGTTCAAAAAATTTGCTTAACGTTGAGAAAGTTTAAAATCTAATTCCTCTAACTGGAGAACTAACTTTAACTAAAATTTTTGTTTGACTCATCATTTCTGAGACATTCTTTTCAAATATTCAACTTTAGATAGCTTTTTGATTCCCTAGTCTATTTAATATATTTGCTCATGTAAATTTCGAAATGAGAGAGTAGGTTTTTATATTGTTTGAGCTTCAATAAAAATAAAGCAGTCTTTTGTCGAATAAGCATTAGTATTCAGTGACTTTTTCCATATAATGGGGAAACACGAAGAAGCAACACAGCAGCAAAGAAGGTCTGGAAAACTCCAAGATGTCAAATCTGAAAATTGAAATCTTTAAAATTTATTCACTTTTTTACTGTGGATCATTAAGTGAAACAAAAGCAACGAAATGTAAATTTTGTTTGAGGAAAAAATTAAATGGTCTTTTTTATTAGACCAAAATTTGTGCTAAATTTTCTAAAACTGCGACAAAGTATCGGTCAAAAAATTAGGCAAAGGTCAATACATAATAATTTTTAAGTCAAACATATTATGCAATCGCCTATTTAAATATGAAAAAAATTGAGTACACAATGTATTTCTAATTAAAATTAGGTTCAATATTAATGTATTCACATAGACAGCAACCACCAATTTTGATAATAAAGTTTACTGTTACTTCGCGGTTTTGTTGTTGCTGAAAGTTTGTTACCAAAATATTATCTAAAAGCAGAAAAACAGTTATGAACATAATATTATCAAAAATTAAAACATCAAGCCAAAAAACTTTCGATTAAGAGTGAAACTTTTTTATTTTCTTTCTTTTTTCTTCAGCAAGAAACATCGGAGGATCGTTTTGTTGACAAATTTTTTCTCATAACCCCATTTTTTGTTAATTTTACTAGAAAACAGGCAATTAATCTACATTAAATTACCTAAGTTACGAATTGACCTAAGTTATTGACCTACAAATTACCTAAGTTATTCTTGAATTGTTTATTAATTAAAATTAAAGAAAATTGATGAAAGTTGATTTGACTTAAGGATCTGGCATATTGAAACATAAAAGTATTTCGAGTTCCGGTTGCCAATTTTTAAAATTTGATGTTTTCTGCTGTCCTGAAAAAAATTATTTCGCTTAAGAGGCGGTTATTTTTCATTAAATGCAGAGAAAACTTTATCATAATACGGACTCATGTGAGGTTAATGAATGGTTTAAAGCACATTTATTTCTCAGAAAATCTTATGACTATGATTCACAATGATGCGTGTTGCAATTACCAAAAAAGATCTCGCGAGATTTATACTTTCTTTATTCTAAGTCATCATTAACTTTATCGAGCACGATTTTTGCAACGCACAATTGAATTAATAAATCAATGAAAAATCATAGAGCGTGATTAACCTCTGGTTAAACATATATCTTGTCTCCGGAATAGTGCACTCACGTTGACATAGTGTTATAATGGTAGAACTTTCAATTCGTAGAGCATCCGACTTCATTTTTTTCAAGAAAAGAAGTCTTGTATGTGCAAACATATGTATTTACATTTTTTTATTCTGGTCATAAATTTATAAGGATCTCAATTGTTTTTCTCAGAAAATAGGATATAAGCCATAAAACACCACAACTGGTGATCAATTCTGAGACAAAAAAAAATTCAAGAAGGTGAAACGGCACTAAATTTGGTCAAAGCAATGGACAAATGGTGATTTTGAAACGATTAATGTGATCTTTCTCTCTAGTTAGTTAGAAAAACTTGAAAATAACGTTCAAGTAAATTTTGATCCTAGGAAAAGCGTAAAGCAAAAATGTCTGCGCTTTAGCACCGAAATTGCAATTTGGGTAGAAAAACTTTACGTGATGAACCGCTTTGCCTCCCCCCCCCCCTCTACTTGTTTAACCCCCTATCATTTCACCCCTCTGTAACTTCACCTCAATTTTGATCCATTATATAATTGGTACCATTAATATTTTACTGCAATCATGATCAGACATTGTGATTTGATATGAATTTACAAAAACGAATGGAATTAAACTATTCCGTTTAAATAAGCGGAAAAAAACATGCTTGTAATGCCGACGGCTAATTTGAGGCGTGAATGATATGCTATGAAATTAATTGGCGTGAAACGAAATTGAACCATTTTCAGCACATCGAAATCGGACAGCATGTGTGAAACACTGTCATTAAAAGTAAAGATGTTTTTGAATATTTTCTACCCGGACATGACGGCTTGTCAAAATCAGTACTAGGCACTTCTATTTGCAAGTCTTATATCGGTACTAATTCAGAGCTATGATCATGTCACTTTTTACGACTACCAGTCTAAATGCAAGTCTTAATCACGACGTGCACGTGTAAATGCAAGTCTTTGCGAAGATGTGCAACGTCTAAATGCAAGTATTGGCCAAGATGTTCACTTCTAAATGCGATCCGATGCGGACCACCATTGAACTGTGAACAATGTGTCCGCGGGTGAGAACAACCCAGGTTGAGGTCCGCGTTCAAAACTCCAAATCGAACCAAACCTGTCATTGAGCCCCTGTGTACTTAGTGTGCAGAACAAAAGGAATTTTTGCTGTAGGAATTATTATTTTATTTGGAGATAGAGTTTGAGCCCGGTTTTTTACCTAGTGCTCTTCTCAAAATCTCCTACAGTTGTTTGCTTGTAACTCCGCCGTAGCCACACCCCAGCCCGGTTGAGAGAAGGAGGAGGGGAACACACCCAGAACATACTGGAAGATCTCAAAAAGTTGATTTTTTAAATCAATTTGAGACACTTCCGACAATTTCATTGCAAAATTTTTCGTAAAAGCGTATGATGCAGACTTCAGCTCGCCTATGATAAAAATTTTTGGCTCGTCTGTGGCTCAGAAGGGGCCGGTGTATGTGGCAGAATGTGCCTCTTGTATGTTGCAGAATCGGTGCGTCTATGTTGCAGAATTGGTGCGTCTATGTTGCAGATTTTGTCTCGTCTGTGAGGCATACTTTGGCTCGACCGTAAGTCCTTGATGTGTTTATGTAGCTGGTTCAAGAAAATTCCTCGCCTGTGTATGTTTAAACGCACCGTACCCCCTGTGTGCGTTAAAAAACGATCTACGTCATAAAGGAGCACAAACGAAAACCTCGACCTGGGAATGACTGTAATAGCACGTTTAAAAAACTCTTGCCGCGTTTCAAAACTGACATTCGAACTATCTGAAAAGGTAAAATTGAGAAGTTTCGTGAAATTTGGGATACAAAAGCTGAAACGTCTGAAAAACGGCTGCAAACGGCTCATAACTAACTGAAATGACCCATTTGTGACCTACCGGGGTTGTACAGTATTTTTTGGTAGCATTTCGTACCAGTTTGGTATCACTTTTAAGAGCCCAGGAAAGTGGATGAAAGTTAACCTCGAAATTGTGGCACGTTATAAATTTTTGAAAATGAAAATTGTTAATGGAAAGTTTTTGAAAAGTTGGTTTTTCACTTGGAAATCAACTTGCAAGTGTTATCCAATTCTTGGCCGAGGCTTGTAAGACTTGTAGACTTGCTTTTAGACATACCCAGTACTTAAAAACTGGAATATACCTCCAATTTGACGTGCCCAGTACTGGTATTGACTTGCCGTTAGGTCCCAGTATGGTTTAGGTCGATTAAATACTTTTTCAATAATGTTTTAAAGCCCCCTCTTGCCTTAAAGTGTCTATCCTGTCTTGCTCGGCAATCTCTTTCTGTTTCGTGGGTTCATGCTTTCTCGGAGTGAAGACAACCACGAAGTCGATTCGTTTCTCCAAACTTCCATTTAAGGTACTTTGCAAAACTCCTTCAACGACGTGCAGAATTTTAGCTTTCTTTCTGATGTGCTTCAAATCTTTGGCACTGAGTTTAACTTCGTTCAGTTCAGCGTCAATTGCAGTTTCTAAAGTACTGTTGCTGACGTTAGTTTGTTCAGATTCTTTATTTTGAGATGTTTTCACATCCATAATTGGACGCTTATTTGGGATAACAAAGAATCAGCTGTTTCTAACAAACTTTTTGGACCATTTCTGCTAAGAGCCTGGGTTTTATTTCAGTTAATCGAACAATTTTCAAATGCAATTTGATTTTCGAATTTTGAGTAAGTATTTTAACGGAAAACTACAAGGTAACTGCTACTAAATCCAAAGTTTAGAAAAATTTGAGCAATTATTAATTTTATGAAATCGCAAATTGCAATCCAGTTTGACCGCAAGCGTTACAGTAAAACTCAAAGAAATTTGAAAGGCTAAAATTTATTTTTCGCTGGTTTGCATTGTCTTCTGTTGTAAACAAACTCAAGGAGAAATGTAGCTAAAAATGACGTAAGATTTGAAAATGGCCGAAGTAAAATAAATTGCACTGAAAATGGTTTGACTTAGAAAAGACTGGAACTAAAACGTATTTGAGAGAGAACTTTTTGACAATTGAACCTCTAAAAATAAATTAGTAACAGTTTTTGATCAAAAGAAAAGATTAATTCAATGTTTGATTTTTGGTTGAAGTGATACAAAAAATATGTGAAAATTTCTGTCACCACGAATAAGAGCTATAAGTCAAGAATAATTCCAATTCAACAATTGAACAGAGCACAAATAAAGCATTTGTAACAGTAGTTTTATGAATCTGATCGAGCAAAAAATTTAACGTGATTTTAGTACTAAATGTAAAGTTTATAACTTTCGCTTCAAAAAGTAACGTGTTTGCGTGTTAAATAATTTATATTTGAGATTAATAAACTTATCAGTAGCTGTTTTTTGAACGCAAGTTGAAAATGGTAAATGAACAATTTACATGTAGGTTTACATAATCGTTGTGTGTTTATTTTTCTACCTGCGATGGTTGCTTTTTAGCTTCGAGCAATAAATCTAAGCCGCCGAGGATGATGAAAAAATAAGGCTCTGGATTTATGGCACAATACTTTCGATTGCTAATTAGCGCGATTTAATGATGTTTAAAAGGTGTTTTTATGGCGCAAACAACCCACGAAAAATTGTTGCGATTGGCGACAATTTTTGGTACAGATTTAATTTGTTACTTTCTATGTAGCATGAAACAAAGTTGAATGAAATAATCATTTTTTCAAATTTGATTTTGAAATACATGAACAAATAGCTCAACAAAATTTGCCGTTCATATTTAAAATATGTTCAATCCTTTTTATCAGAAAATTGGTGCTTTTGTATATTTTTGAAGTTGTTTTCAGGAATATGCGACATATGTTAAGAGCTCAATTATTTTCAAGTAAGGCGGTTTTTGGTATCTAACAAACAATATGTAAATAAAATGAGCAATTCTTTAGGACACTGTTTTTGTTGACCGTATTCATAAAACGGGACAGAATGTCATAAAACATGTAAAGAGATCCTGACCCTAACAACTGTTAACAATAACGCATTAGTTGTCCAAGAAAGACGGCGATATAAAAATTCGGCAGCGGTAAAATAAAAATTTTTAAACTGTATAGAAATGGTATATTTTGGTGCTATGTCATTGCTCCACAGTTCATCATAAATGTAAGCTGATGAATAACCTTCAATCAAGAAGGTCCTTCTGAACAGCCGTTCTTAAGGACCCTTATTTATGAAAAATAATGCCTCAATTTTTTTGAAGTTTTTAGGAGAAAACTGCATAATTTATCAATTCTAATTACTTTATCATCTCAAAGGAGTGAGGGGATATAAATAGAAGGCCTTTTTCTCCAACCAAAAGTATTCCAAGAAAGCTTCTCTCTCCCCAGCTTGTCTACTCTTGCCACTAATACGCCTGCGCATGTCCACTGAAGTCTTCCAAAACATTTTAAGTTAGTTTTGAAGATTTTTCCTATTTTGGAGCAGAAACTAAAAGCTCTATCGTTCCAACAGGAGACGGGAGAAATTATATAAGACCCTATTTTAATCCCAAAAAAAATATTACTCAAAATTTTTGAGTCACTGTTACAAAGAAATCCTCAAAGTGTGCAAATCTAATTGCCAAAAAAACACATTTCAAATTCCTGAAAAGAAAAGCGAGTACCCCTATCAAATCGTTTCTCAAACATATGAAAAAATTTTAAAGACGTTCATGATTGAACAGAAATGTCCCGCAAGTACACTTTTTGGATTTTGGACCACTCCTGAACTCCGCTGGGGAAAACTGTCCCTTCTTTTCCAAAAGCTTCAGCCTAGAAACAAGTGTTACTGATAACCTACCCGGGTTGAAACCATAATTCAAAAGTTATAAAATTACAACTTCATATTATGGCGTCTATGAAAAGTTGTAGTCATAGAACTTTCATAAAAGGGAGTTCTATGGAATTAAATTTTTATGCAAAGTTTTTTATTATCATGAAAAGGAGGGAAAAATATGTTTCAAAAACTAACTTGAAAAAAAAAATGAAAAATTGAGTCATAAGCGAACAGAGAATTATGGAAAAGTTGTAGCCATAGAACTTCATAGAAAAAGAAAAAAAATTGGAGAAAAGTGAAAAACATTTTTTCAAGTTAAAAAACACCTCGCATGCCCTGAGTTATTCAGTGATACCGTTATACTGTTTTGACAGTGCCTTCTATCCATAAGGATTGTAAGGCACCACGTTTTTTTGGTTTGGCGTCTTCGTTTAACTTTTGGGGGGTAAAATGGTTTTTTTATAAAAAAAGTCGATTTTTTGTTAAATGTCCATCCCTTTGTGCCCTTACAGGCACCTTCTCCCATGTGCTGTATTTTAATTGTGCTTTGTTTCTTTCTTCTATGATGTGCTATAATGTTCCTGGCCTATCCGGGATTTTAGGTTTTAGCTATATATATGTCTTGGAATAAAAGAGTCTCTATTTTTGCTTATTCTGCAAGAAAAACAGTCTGTTTTCCCTTGTAGTTTAAGAAGCTCATGAGGACTCACGAAAAAACCAAGACTCTTTAAATGTCTCGTTTCTGTTATGGATAATTAGTAGCCATAGAACTTCATATTATGGAGAAGTTGTAGTCATAGAACCTCCACTTATGAGAAAGTTGTAGTCATAAAATTTCCATTTATGGCAAAGTTGTAGTCATGCCAATTTCCTAAAACTTTTTTGAATTATGAAGTCAATGGTCCATTATATGAAAATTTTATGATAACAACTTTTTGTCATCCCGGGTATGCTGTTGATTAAAAAACCGAAAAGAAAAGAACAAAAAATTTGGAAATCTGATTGCTGTTAAAGGACCAATTTCCCATGAGCTCATACAATGTTCATCAACCTAAAAAAGCACAGCTGGTCTTTTTCAGTAAGGTGCGTCAAACGGCTAAATTAACTGCTAAATATGGAAAACAATTAGTGGATAAGTACTTCTCGATCTCTTCATAAGTACTTCAATGTCTTGATAAGTACTTCTCCATTAAAATAGAGGTCTTGGGCTTGCAAAAAAAACTGATCACGTCCTTTTTCAATTCTTTAGACTTTCTAAGACTCTCCTAAGGCTTGGCAATTCTTAGCCAAAACTTGGTAAGTCGTAAAAATAATCGGACAATATTTAAAATAGACCAGAAAAATTTCGCAAGATGACATGATTTGCTCATAAATTCACAAATAGTGTACGTGAGGCTTGATAGTGTGTTGTACTTTTGATAAAACGGAGTTCCAGTAGGTACACGGTTCCCTAAAGCCCATTTAGTGCCCATTTTTTGCCCATATAGAGCCCATTTAGCCGTTTGAGTTGACTATTCGGCACGTTGCTTATTTTCTCCTGGTTTTGGTTATTTTCGCTCTCTGTCTCCGTCAGGATTGTTTCAGATCTTTGACAAGATGTTGAGGAGAGTATCAAAAACCGTTAAAAGACCTAGCAACCTCTTTGTCAAACACATCCGAGTGATCACCCTTTTTGCCGGCTCATTTTACTATTGTCAACGAAAACGTCAATTGCAACTGACTGACATCAAGATTCATAGACCTCAAACATTGAACTACAACTTCCAGGACCATAAGAATGTACGTCAGCATATTTTCTAACAACGGAACCATTCCAGGAGCGAGTGTGTTCAACCATTGTCTTAGTTTTCAGAATACGAGCAGGTTCCTAAATATGATTTTTAAGGGATTGCGTGTCGACCTTGAATTTTTTGTATGCCAGCGTTTGTGCTATGCCATTTACACCATATTAGAGCGCAACTATATCAAGTTATGTCACATCTTTCTTGATCTCTGGGAGTTTTTTATTTAGATTTTAAGAGCACATAAATAACTCTAGGGGTCAAATCGTGCGCTAATAAGTTATTGATCAATGAAGTCGAATCGATTTATCGGATACCAAATTTTGCTCTTTAGTTCTACTATCAGCCCTTATGTCATTATCTGTAACACCGCCTGAGTTAAGAAAATAATGAATAAGCGCTCCTTGTTGTTCCGACCCCACTTGTGGGGGGAGGAACTATATAATCAAATGGGTTTTTTTCTTCAGACAATTTTGGCCGACCGATATAATAATCGTAGAGAGTTGTGAGTGGTATCATAAAAAAGCCCCACGCCCGTAGAAATCGAAATTAAAAAGATTTTTTTGAATTTCGTATTTTTCGAGGAGTTATCGAGGTTTAAAGTTTTGCGTGAACACGGGATATTTGCATGATTTTTGCATGTTTCGTCACATTCAGTATAATTTTCGTTCAAATTTAGATCTTTTCTTTAAAAATTAATTATTCAAAATTACATTTCACGCTACAAAATGAAACAAATTTGTGTTATCAATAACCCAAAGATGATAAAAAAATACAAGTTCTGGTATCTTAGGGAAGTTTACTATAAAAAATTTCGAATTCAATTTGAGAGCTGTTTTTTTGAAAATTTCCCTATTTTTTATTGTTTTTTAATCACTTTGAGACTATTCATATTTCAAATCGAAATTCCATTATTGGCAAACGTTATTTACAGTCAAATGATGCCCAATGATTAAAAAAATCCGTTTTCATGGAATCATTTTTTTTGCCTTCAACTCAAAATTTTGAAATTTTTAATTAACTGTTGAATTTCTTTTGGAGATTTTGTTATAGTTCTGGAGTCCTATGGCATAGACTTGCTCCCAAAAAAATGCATTGAGTTTCTTAAAACGAATTAAGTGAACCTACATAGTGCTTTGACCTATCTTAAAAACTTATATTTGTAAACTGTAAGTTAGTCTCAATAATTAGAGGACCCACTTCTTCTTTTTTAGTGCAACTAAAATACTCTGGTTAGCGGTTTTGTCTGCTAACTGTTGGTTTTTTAACTTCGATTCATTGAGTTTGATTAATTTTGAAAAAAAATGGATGTTTTGTTTCGTAGTTTTGGTTCTTTTTGAAATCTTATCACCTTATCATATTATTGATAGTTCCCATTGACTTAGAGAAAATATCCAACGCATCGTAGATAAAGTCCTCCGAGAAAAACTTTTGGTTCAAATGACTTCGACACCTTCTCGGACTTTGATGCTGAAACTTTTGGTTTTTGCCTGTATCTTTCGTTGTTTTCATAGTCCTAATACTTAGGGTGATGTCTTATTGATAACCTATGAAATGCAAACATCTCAAATTTTTTTAAACATTAACCGATCCTAAACAAATTTTCGCGACCCGTAAGTCAGTTTCAGCAAAAGGATGAAGCCCTTCCTTTCTAGCGCAACCAAGATTAATCTGGTTAGCGGTTTTTTTATCTTCTAAGTATTGGTTTAATGACTTCGATGCCACGAGTTTTCAAAATTTTTTTGGATACTTCTTCGTAATTTTGTTTCCCTTAGAAATTTTTTCACGTTATCCTACTTTTCTTAGTTCTGGTAGGCTTAAGGAAAACGTTCAATGAATCAGAGATGAAGTTTTCAGAGAAAAGATAATAGTTAAACTGGCTTCGACACTTCCTTCTCGCACGTTTTCTTCTGAAATTTTAGATTTTACCTCTGTTTGTTGTTGTTTTCATAGTCAAAAGACTTATTGTGATTTCCTATTGATAATTTATGCATGAAAAACAGTCTTGACTTCCCATCGAGGCATAACTTGGCGTATTCATTGACTTCCAGTGAACGCTATTGAATTTAATGGCGTTGAAACTATGGGTTCTATCAAAATTTTCGTGGTTTTAATATAGTTGTTCATACCTTCGAAGTCATATTGTTATAAAAAAGAATACTATTGCTGTAAAAAACAGTAATATTATTATTGTAATTTTGATATGAAAACGAAAAAGGTTTTTCTCAAGAGTTTTTTTAATGGCTTCGACACTTTTCTCGAACTTTTTTTTAATTTGCTGCTTTTCCCAGTTTTTTTCATTTTCCATATAACCGTAAAATATTTACTGGTCTCATAAGCTTTTAATTGAGGATTTAATGATCGATATTACTCAAACAAATAGTATTTGGCGAATAGTCTTAAAGTTTATGATAATCGTTTTCAAAGATTTTTTAAACCTTTCAGTTTTTGTTCATTTTGTCAACTTGTAACTTATTCTCAAGATTGAGAGGCCTCATCCAATTTCATGTCATTCAAAAATTAAATGGTCTTATTGACATTTTGCCTTAATTGTTTTTTTTTGTTCGACAATATGTGTTTTCAAAAAAGCTTTCTTAGTGGTCAATATTAGTGTTTCTTTTTCTCTTCTTTTGGCACATTCAGGTAATAACAGATCCCACTAATTTTCAAATGTGGCCAACTTGGACTTATTAAACCTTTTGTATAATCTTAGCTGATTTATTTTAAATAACAATTGAATTAAAAATATATAATATTCAGATAAAAGCTAATGATTATAATGGCTTCAATAGTTTGCGTTTTCGCGAATTCTTTTTTTGTGCTTTTTGCATCTTTGTTCCCTTTCTGTGACCTAGTATAACCTAGTATAACAAAGACAGATCCTATTGGTTCCGTAATGACTTTTAGTACATCTAATAAGAAAATTTTTGTCAAAAACTAATGATTTTTAAGATGTTTGAAATTATTTGGTTGAAAAAAGGTTGTTTTTTTCGAAATTCGCCTAATTGTTTTTACTCTTTGTCGACTTGTTACGTAGTCTCATTAAGGAAAGTTCCCATCTGCTGTGTAGTTAAGAAGAAGTAACTCTGTGTAGTTAAGGTTTCATCCGATTGCATTTTGACGTTGTTACTAGGTGCTTTTAAATTTAGATATTGTGTTTAAATCCAGAAATTGAAATTTTTGTTTCTGCTTATTTTATTGTTTGCTTCTTTCTAGTTTTTTTAATGGCAGATCTCGTGAGCGCTGTAATGAGGTGTGGCATTATGTAATTCGATCTGCAGTTTGGTTGTGTAACAATTTTGTTGAACTCAAACCTCTATTTTTGATTATCTCTTCATTTGGTTGACAAATATGTCAAAATGATAGATGAGCTCGGGTCGGAACATCATGTGCGAACGCACATTAACGGGCGGCCTTGTTTTTAGTATCAATTTAGTAAAAGACGATCATATGTATCGGAGCTTACTAGTCTTGTATTTTCATATAAGGACCGAATTTGGTGTGTTTTTCACACTTCCCTCTGATAAGCCATTTAGGTCTTACTAATAAATTAGTCTTCTCAATCCCAAAATATAGTTCTTTCTGTCAGATCATAGGCTGAGAACTTCTTGGGAATTGGTTTTCAACTAATGTATGGAGTATTCAATTTTCTTTTTGAGCTCTTTTATGAGCTCCGAGAATGTGATTATTTTGAACGCTTATGTTATCAGAAATCAACACTGATTTCTTTTTTTACTACGTTTCCGCTTTTTCTAGTTATCGCGTTATCTCACAGTTGCTGTTGAGTTTCTTGGTTGAGCGTTTACGACGAACTCTGACATTTTTTTTGACGTTTCCCTACCAATTTCAAACAATTTCCAGGCTTTGATGGTTGTTTTTTGATCTTTTTGTGAAGGTTTCTCTGCCATTTTTGACAATTTCAAGACGTTCTTCACAATGTGTCAAATCTTCGCTAAGACTTTGACCCAAGATTTTTTTTTGATGTCTCAAGACTAGATTTAAGACGCGCCAACTCTAAAAATTGGCATGATCAAAGCTCTGATACAGTGCTGATCCAACACTTGACGTTCAGTCCGGGGTTTAAAATTGATGTAAAAAATGTGAACCTTAGAAAACTTTTCCGTTATTTTTTTGTTTCCCCTAATTGCTCAAAAAAGTGAGAAAACTGAAAATTAAAAAAAAAAAGAGGTTCACGAATCAAATTTCTTTTTGGTAATCTCTCTGAAGTCTAACAAAAAAATCTCAATACTCTGGATATGAAAAATATCCTAAGTTGAAGTTGAACAGATTGCAGTAAAGGCAAACCAAATGACACAATTTGACAGATTGTAAACAAAGCAAGAATGATACTTTTAAAATTGTATTAATCTTAACTGGTAAACTTTGTTACCGTTGTTCTTGGAACTGACAGTGAATGATGCAATCTGATTAAATGATGCCACATAAATACAGTTAACAATGAATGACTTATTCTGAAACCAGTAAAACAGCTTTTAAATTGCCAGATGATGAGCTCCAAAAATTGTCATTGTTCCTAGTTAAAAGAAACACGGGGAACAAAAAATTCAAAATCTGATGTTCAATTCTACCTATCTATTATAAGAGCTCTTAGAAGCGGTTTTTCCGTTCAAAAAGAGATTTTTTTCCTAACTTAGGTGCAGAGGGTAAAAGAAAAGCAATTGATATTCCATAGGTAAATTATGCAAGTTTTGCAAACATTTATTCTTTTGACCAGAAGCTGACATCCCAGGTACCTGTGATACGTATGGATACCTAAATATATATCGAAACCTTTATGTGTACGAAATTAGTTATCCTCTATATCTATAATTATATCATGCGTTTTTATAACTAAAAGTTATGACTTCTATTTATTCACCTATATTAATATTCCCGTTAGTCTACTAAATTATTTCATATTTTGTTCATGCTAGTTTATTAAAAGTAATCATAATTTCACTTAGTCAGTTTGAATTCAAGTTACTCTGCAAACGCTCTTCATATTCCTGAGTTAAACTTAGCAGTGGATTCGCACCGCGTTTCCAATATTCAGAATTCGTAAAACACAATTATTTGTGTATTCGCTCAGCAATTCCTAACACATTCTTGAGACAAAGTATTCGCAACGCGAATCCTAAACTATTCAATAAGATAAAGTATAACATGGCGCAGTCAGCGACAAAGGACAGCGGCAAATCCCCACTTGGAATTCAACCCTTTTGGGAAAAGGCGACACTAGAACCCCCAATTCGCTGGGAGTATTGGAGAATACAATTGAAACTCGCAATCTTCGCCCGAGAAGGAATTGAAACGGACCTCCTCTTGGTGGACCCTCCAGAACATGTTCTCTTGCCTCCTGAACCAGCATATGAGGCCACAGTTGACAACCCGACGGCACAATCAGAGCGAGACCGACGTACCCGCAATGAGCAGGCAAAAACAGCGTGGAAAAATCAGTGTCAACGTGTTATAGCAGTCGACATACTTTGCGGTGACAAACCGTGGAAGTTATGTGATCGGAAAGCATCTTCTTTGATGTACTTGAGCTTAGGCATGGAAGGGAGGCGCGTATTCAACTCAAAGAATTGGACCGTCAATCTCGAAACAATCTCAACGAAGGATCTTTGGGATGTTCTAAATACAACTTTCATTCGGATCCATAATATAACCTTCGATAGATATCTCTTCCTCACACGAAAACAGCAAAAGGGAAAATCTATTGAGAAGTTCTATGGACATCTCAAAGAACTTTCAGAAAACTGTGATCTAGGAGATAAAGGAGACACTATCATCCGGGACGTCTTTATCGCGAACATGCAAAATGAAGACATTCAAAAGAAGCTTCTTAAAGACACAGTAGACCGGAAAAAGCATTGGCAATAGCAATTAATATCGAGATGGGTACGCTCAACCAACTAAAAATGAATGCAAGTAAAACCGAGTCACCTTCAACCAAGTGCAACGGATGCGCATCGCGAATGCTACCCTTCTCTCCAATATGAATACAAAAGCACGGAAAAAGCCTACAACCTGTCATTTCTGTGGATCTAGTTGGACCTCTGACCACCGTAATAAATGTCCCGCTTGGGGAAAAGGATGCAATAACTGTTGTATTGAAAACCACTTCGCAAAGGTTTGTCGCAAACCTAAAGATCCCAGTTCGTACCCAAAACCTAAGCCGCGGGTCAATAACGTAGAAAAAGATCATCAAAATGAAGATGTCAATCAAATGTAGGCCAATTTTGATCCTGATTTGGAGTCAAACTATTCTTCAGATGAAGATAATTGTGTAGCAGTAGTATCTTCAACAGATTCCACAATTTCGGTGGACGCAATCAATCTTCCTGTAATTTTCGGCAATACATCAGCAAATGTTTTGGTGGATTCGGGCAGCGTATGCACAATAATAAATGAATCCTTGGCGAACTCCATCATTTCCCATGACTCAAAATGGAAGTGGATACGCGAAGCGAATCCTAAACAATTGAAAACATTTTCAAATGAGCCTATTCATACGGTGGGCATTCTCCAAACTTCAATTCAAAGCAGCAATTGGTACGCGAATCCAATAGAAACTCAAGTAGTGGCGGATGGACATCGTTCTCTATTGGGTAGAGATTTGTTTCCAGTTCTTGGACTCTCAATACAACAATCAAATAATCATATAACAATCAATCAGGTAGATCAAGAATATTGCCCAATCAAAAAACAGATTGCTACTGATTATCTTGACCTAATCTCCAGAATTGGTAAGTCCAAAGTACATACAGTTCGTTCAAAATTCCACAAACATTATACTCCATCACACCAAAAAGGCCGCCGTGTTCCTATAAACTTATTAGACAAAGTATCCGCTGAGCTAAAGAAACTTTCTGAACAAGGACACATTGAAAAACTACAAGAATGTTCGGATAAAAACTTCATTTCTCCCATTGTGATTACGGTCAAAAAGGACAAATCTGTAAAATTAGCTCTTGATTCGAAAATATTAAATAAAGCGATCCACAAAAACAAGTATCAAATGCCAAATATAGATAGTCTTATCGATTCAATTTCACAACATATTAATAAATCAAATCTGGGAGATAATGTCTATTTTTCAACGATCGATTTAAAATATGCCTATAGCCAACTAAAGCTGCATCCGGATACCGCACGTCATTGTAATTTCAATATCATTTGCGGCGAAGCAACAGGTACGTATCGTTTTAAAACGGGATTTTATGGCCTTACGGATATGCCGGCCGAGTTTCAAAAGGCAATGGATTACACATTGGTTGGGCTGACTAACACATACTGTTTTCTGGATGACATAATTGTAGTTAGCAAAGGCACCAAGGAATCGCACCTCAAATACGTGTACAAATGTCTGCAAAAACTCGAAGCGGATAACCTTAGAATTAATTTAACCAAATGACACTTCGCAAAACATCAAATAAATTGGCTTGGCTTCACATTCTCACAAAGTGGTGTTAAACCTATAGAATCTAAAACAGCGGCAATTGCGGAAATCAAAGCTCCAAAAACATTGAAACAATTACGGTCATTCGTAGGTAGCGTTCATCATTTAAGCAAACTTATACCTAATCCTGCCAAAATATGCCACCCTCTTCGGCCCTTATTAAAGAAAAACGAAAAATTTATTTGGAATGAAAATCATCAATTACATTTTGAACATACCAAAACTGTTATTGCAAACGCTGCAGAAAATACTCATTTTAACCCAACACTGGAAACGCGAATCAAATGCGACGCATCCCGCCAAGGCTTAGGCGCTGCGCTTGAACAATTAGATTGTGAAGGGTGGAAAACAGTAGCTTTTGCATCTCGTTTTCTTAATAGCAATGAAGAACGCTATAGTATAAATTAACTCAAATTACTTGGGGTGGTTTGGGCCATTGAATATTTTAAATATTATCTATTTGGGAAGACTTTCACAGTTTTAACAGATCACAGAGCACTTCTTTCAGTCTTGAAATCACACCGCTCTAATAAATCCTACAACAGTAGATTAACACGATGGATTGACCGTTTGTTACCATTTGATTTTAACATCGAACATATTCCTGGTACTAGAATGGGCTTAGTTGACTATATTTCCCGACAACCAAATCAAA
Organism: Convolutriloba macropyga; assembly: GCF_964194025.1. Lineage (NCBI taxonomy): Eukaryota > Metazoa > Xenacoelomorpha > Acoela > Convolutidae > Convolutriloba > Convolutriloba macropyga. The sequence continues at coordinate 48,009,864 of NC_134477.1, forward strand.
ACGCTAAAAGTTTCAATCAATACGATGAGGAATTCATGGTAGCAACAATTTCCCGTATTCGCGACGCAATTACATCTTTATTTAGTCACGCGAATAAAATTCCTTTCCAAAAGCGGCACATAACCAGTAATTATAAGCAACAAGTAAACAAGACGCGCGTCCACTTTTGCAAACCTGCTAAAATTAGCACGAATAATTCAAATGCCTCAATTAATCCACTCATTACTCGAGCACTAGTAAACAATTACAATTCCGAATTCATTTCTAACTTTATTTGCCGTGCAAATCAATTCATTCAAAACACTACTGCATCCGCATCGCAAATCCAGTCAAATAATTTTAATTGTAATTTAGCCGCAAAAGCAGAAAATAAAGTAAACCACATAATAATGTCTGCAAAAAAAAGTGCCTCAATCTAATCCCCCAACTCCTGCTAATGCTCCCAAAGTAACTTTCCGCACTCAATCAACCCCAATAGCGACAACTAGCACGAGCCCTAACATTCATACCCCAATTTCATCATCACCCGAAATTCAAGACATTGAATTGTCCAAAGGGGAAATCTTTGAAAGTAATTTAAATCAACTCTTTACAAAATCATTCCTAGCGGTTCTAACAAGTAAGGACGCAGTATTAAAGGAAATCAGAGATTGTGTCCTCCAAGACGACGAGAACCGCTGTAAAGAAGTCAGCCCTTACATACATTCGTTTTGGAAGGACCTTCACGTGAGGTCCGGTTGCTTGTGTGTTGACGAGCGCGTCGCTATAGCCCAATTCAATAAAGGAAGCTGTACTGGAATCCATTCACATGACCCACCCTGGTAGTTGGGGCATGATTTCACTGTCTCAGTATGCATGGTGGCCATATATGCATAGAGAGATTCTAGCCAAAGCATCAGATTGCGTTCCGTGTACAGAAATTGGTAAGAATTTAAAACCTGTTATACCAAAATCAAAATGGTATCCGCATAAGGCTTGTCAAGAACCAAATGAAGAAATTGAAATTGACTGTGGGGGTCCGATAACAAATGATAAAGATAAAGATATTTACTTTTTGGCATGCATTGATCGTTATTCAAAGTATCCGACAGCTCGAATTTTTGAACATGCAAATGAGACAAATGTGGTAAAATTTCTCCGCGATTACGCTTATACTCATGGAATTCCACGAACAATCCGTTTAGATCAAGCCACTTGTTTAGTAGGTAAACAAGTTACAAACTACTGTAATGAAAATAATATTAACATTCTCGACGCGCCGGTCGGAGATCATAGAGCTATTGGATTAGTGGAGCGAAAGATACAGACAATTAAACGGCGGTTATCCTGTATGAAAACTGAAAATAAAGATTCATTTTCAACATCTAAAGCAATTAAACAAACAATTTCTGACTTACGAGTAACAAGACAGAAAACAACACAGATAACTCCGTTTGAAGCTCATTTTGGTCGTCTGGTGAATACTCCTTTGCGCAATATTAGCACATGTCCATCAAGTTTAAACTTAACATATGAAAAAAGTATTAATCACTATTTAGATGCTGATACAGTTCCTGTAGACAACTACCTCGATGATGCTGGATGGGTCAATCCTGAGAGAAGTGATCTGGAAATTGAGACAGCGATGAACAAGGCACAACAAGATGCAGGCTTCCGCTATCGTGACTCCGACAATAGGGAATCGCGGTTCATAATACACCCCAAACTCACGAACCCCATTCCGAGAACGGAAAAGTCATTAATTGTGAAGCTAGCGCGAAAACTACCAAACAAAAAGAGGGCGAAAAGACAGCTCGCTGGGCTATACAAAGTTTTAAAACCCGGATCATTCGTCACTAAATCCTCCCCCACGACAACTATAATTAACGAACCGGGGCGATCACCAGTTAAAGTCAGAGATAGTGATTTGGCAATGGCAAAGTTTGGCACCAAAGCTGAAAGATCCACTAATCTCTGGGCATACGCACAAAGGCGTCCTGCGCCCTATGAGCAAACAACAGAAATAAAGATTGCCAAACACAGCAACGACATTAAAAAGCAAAAGCGAGGGGAAACCCAAATTCGACAACGACATCGAGACACTACTTCAGTTGTTTCCTCTGTCAACTCAAACGTTTCTCCAGCCCTCACCGTACGCAAACCTACAAAACCGCAGCCCAAACGACGTCGAAATGCAGCTTCAATCAACGACAATGATAACGCGACAGCTCAGGAACAACAACTGATATCAATAGTACCCGCTCCACAAATGTCTTCTTCTCAAAACCAGCAGAATCAAGACACATATTCCGACCCGCAAAAACAACAAGGAACCCGAAAACGAAATCGGCCCCAATTTTACGGCTTCACAGACGCGGATATTTCACCAACCAGTTCTCTGACCTCTACTAGTTCAGGCAAACAGAAAAAACGCAAATCGAAAAAAGAGAAGAAGGATGCAGCAATCGCGAATACAGTGGTAGCCATGATTCAAAGTGCCGAACATTCAAGAATCCCCTCTCCCCCAAGACCGGACATTCAAATTGGCCAAGTTTCGCCACCAGATTCAAGAGTTAGATATCACGAATATGAACAAGAAAGAGAACTATCTGTTTGGGATGCAGAAAATGAAATTTAAGCTAAAAATTCAGTAAAACTGTCATAAACTACAATCACTTATTTAGTCTTGTTCCCGCTTCTTTAATCTAATTTTAATGTTAACCTTGCTTTTAATTTATTACAGTTGCTCTTCAATTGTTAGTCTTAAATTCATTCAAGTATTCGCCCTGCGAATCCATTTATTACTGTGTGTGCACTTAAATTATTCAGTGTAATGTATTCAGTTTACACGTTGAGAATTTTGAAGCGTATTCGCTTTACGATTCCAAAATTATTGAACATTTAGAATTTTATGTGCTGTAATTGTCTGTCAAGTGGTGATAATTTACATTCATTAGCACACACAACCCATGTACGATTGAAAGTCCTCAGACTTTTAAGCCTCGCATATACTTAAATTTTGATCGTTGTTATTCTTAAATTTAACATTTCCAGTACCTCTACAATTTTGAGATAAGTTATGTTCATCCCACTCGTTTGCATGTTTTGTGTTGATTCTAAAAAATTTTAAATACATTTAAAAATTTTTTTTGTCACGAGGGAAATGTGATACGTATGGATACCTAAATACATATCGAAACCTTTATGTGTACTAAATTAGTTATCCTCTATATCTATAATTATATCATGCGTTTTTATAACTAAAAGTTATGACTTCTATTTATTCACCTATATTAATATTCCCGTTAGTCTACTAAATTATTTCATATTTTGTTCATGCTAGTTTATTATAAGTAATCATAAATTCACTTAGTCAGTCTGAATTCAAGTTACTCTGCAAACGCTCTTCATATTCCTGAGTTAAACTTAGCAGTGGATTCGCACCGCGTTTCCAATAATCAGAATTCGTAAAACACAATTATTTGTGTATTCGCTCAGCAATTCCTAACACATACTTGAGACAAAGTATTCGCAACGCGAATCCTAAACTATTCAATAAGATAAAGTATAACAGTACCATAACTACTAACAACCAAATTAATAGGTGCGTGTCATGAAAAACAAAATAAAACAGCTTTCTCTCTCATCAGCTCTGAACTTTTTTTTAAATTGATCAAAACTTTGGTTAAACTTTTACTTTCAACTCAAAAACATCAGTTTCACAACCCAACATCAGTGGATCAGATCTTCAACGCAAATTTGACAATTAACGCTGAAAAACGTCTGATAGAGTTCAATTCAACCACCAAAATGATGTACAGCAACTATTCATGAGGTAGGATTTATCACATTCCTGGTGTTCCTCAATGCGGTTGCAGAGGTAGAGACTATATAGATATCTTCAACTTAAAACTTAAAGGTTTTTATGTGAACAAAAACTGTTTGGCTAGTGATTAGTGTGTGAAGGCACTAATGTAATGAAGGAAAAAAGTGAATATGCCTACATTTTTAAAGCGAAGTATTCATAAAGAACCTCAAAAACGTTCACGGCTGGCTGAGTAAAGATCAAGTATTTGCAATGGCTCCAGAGCAGAAATAAGCTTCAGATTTGAGTTCACAGGAATTTTAGTTCAGACTACTGCTTTTTCGTAATAAAAAAATCAAAACTTGGAAGTCTGAAACATTTTTTGTCAGAAGCATTACAAAGAAAGCAACTAAGAAAGCTTCAAAACACTACGATTAGAGATTTTATCAGGAATTGTAGAGCTTTAAAATGTTCAGATGAAATTGGCAGAAATAATATCAGTTCACCATTGTCATTGTATTGTCATCTCAACTTTAAGGCTATCAACCCATTGCTACTTTTGGCTATGTATATTTGTATATCTAGCAAGGTAAGGTCTGCCTCAGAAAATTTTTTAAAAATTTCTCTCGACTTGAATTAACTATAACGCAATAACCACGATAGTCTTTGAGGTTGGTTGTTCACTCATATAATCGTATAAATTGCCACAGATCACGTTATTATACGAAATTTCACGAAAAAAGTTACTCAAGTTTTACATAATCGGAATTTTAATGAAATGTTGCTGTTGCTGATTGTTCATTGCTATGTTCGTTCGGCGTGCGCGAAGTAATTTCTATGGTAAAAGCTGGATAGGAAATAAATAGAGCAATTTCACTCTCGGACTGTGCTCAAAATATCTGATTCAGGACTTTTCTCGAAAACTGCTTTTCAATTTTTTTAAATTTTAGCAATCTTTTACCCAAAGAATCACCTTGTAGGGGCCAAAAAAGAATTTGCATTCAAACGCAGGAACAGGAATACTATCCTTTTCACATTGCCACAAAATTCCTCAAAATGTTTTAACATTTTGCTACAAGTACAAACAACAGGGAGGGCTGGCAATTTAACAAGCCATTGGTCATCTGGTACTTACGGCTACCGCAGACCATGGAGAGCCTACCTGATTCGCCTATTCATACCACATGGGTCATACTATCTTGCCAAGTATTCTAAGAGTAGGCAACCCTACACTCAGTGAGGTTTCACAACATGGTTTCCTGGAAAGAGCGCAGCCTGTCAATACTCCGAGGAATCAGTCGTTTTGGTGACGTCCATGGTCGTCTCTGATGTCCTCCGGGTTTCTTTTTCTAACTTAACCTACTTTCTGAAAACGCTTCATTTATTTTTTGAGTTCCTCAGGGACTTTTTAAGTAGGTTAAAGAGGACAGCAGGTATTCATCTTTATATTTTGAAGTCTAACAAAGAATCAATACCCAATTAATTAAAGCTGTACTGAAAGAATTAGGTTATACTATAAGGATGAGAAGCAAAGCTATTTTATCTTATAGCCGTACAATGCTCCCCTATAAAAACACAATAATTATTTAAAAGTCACTTAGTATTAATCAATATTAGGTTTCCTTTTCCTCCAGAGAACAACGTAGAAATTTCTTTTACAGCTAAGCATCTCAAGATTAAGCACCGATTTGGCTGAATACAAGCTTTAATCCCTAAGAATAGAAGAAGAAGTCAAGGTAAAGCAAACAATGGCTGAATTTCTGATATGATTTAATCAGGAATCATAGTCACGTGATAAACTAATTTCTTCTTCGCGCGTCTCTATTCAACGCTTGATTAACACAAGTTATAGCCAGAAAGATTGTCTGATGAAGGGGCTTAAATTTAACTGTATATACAACTGACAAACTTGAGCTCGAACTTCTCAGACAAAGTCTGATACACAGCCAATCAGTTTCTTATTAGACAACCACATACTGATTTCGTTCCTCAGTATAGGATATTTAGCGTTTTGGGATCACCCAGGCCGAGGTGGTCAGACCGAATTGAGCCCAGATCAGACAATCTTCGAGCGCACACATGTTCTCGGTGCGCTAGAATTACAATGACTGGAAAAGGCTTCGAGCGCACTTTTGTCTGGACAATGGTCTAGAACTTGCCTGATCAGAGGTCACTTCGGTCTCGGACGGTCTGATCAGAGGCATTTTCAAGCGCACGCTAGTTTGATCAGAGGCCGATTCGAGCGCACACTTGTCTGAGGCTAAGTAGAGCTAATTTTTTTTGAAGTTGTTTTCTTAAATGATATTTGTTGTCTCTGGTAAGAGTCAACAATAAAGCAGCATTCTGATCAGTACTTTATCTGAAAACTTGATGAGGTTGATCAGAACCGAGGGGTCCAGCTGATAGCAACTTCCGGTCCCCTCAAGAAAGGATTTTCATAAATATTAACAATTTATGTACAACCATTCGTTAAAAGAAGTTTAATACATATTAAGAAAATGTTTCAGTTTAAAAAGAAGTATTGAAGAAGAAAGTTCTCGTTAAAACTGAGTTCTGTTCCTGTTGTATTAAAGACTTCTTCTGCCTCCGGTGCACTCAGCCATTTCAAGCACCATGTAGGGCTTCTACTGGCTGAACTTGGCATTTCAAAAAGATAATGGATCGGATACATGGCTAGCCTCGTAGGAGATGATGTGATCGGCAATTTTCTTTATCATAAGGTAAGTAACAGGTTCTGTTAATTAATTAAAACGAAAAAAAAATGTCAGGATATTAAAAGTTTGATGACGTTGGTGGGACTCGAACCTCATTGTGTGGATGTCAGAATTTTAATCGATATTACTGCACTGCACTAAGTTTTCTTCTGTATTTGGAGGTGTTTTGCATCATAGTTTCATTGTTTTCAGTTTGGAATTGTCTGAAAAATTGAGACGGATAAAATTGGCTCATCCTGAGTCTCGAACCCACGCGCGAATTGTTAATATCCAGTTAGCTGACCGCGCTAAGTTCCATGTTGGATGGCGCATATTTTCAACTTATACTTTTTCGATCGCAATACCAATTAACTTCCAACCAATTAAAGCAGATAGGTAGTATAAAACAAATAATCTTATTTCGTATAATATAATAGTCGTCAGTCTAAGGAGAACAAATGCTAAAATTTTCTGTTCGAAAAGGGAGGACTGAAAAAGTGAAATTTAACTTTGTTTTAATTTCATAAAGAAAAGTGAATAAAAAAAATCAAAACGGACAAAAAATAAGAAGTGCTTGATTAAAACTGCTACGCTGACCTAACCATAAAACCACTGAAACCAAACCGCGCGTAGCACAGAACAAGATATAGTTTAATAACAAAATTGCACTGTTATGGTTCTAATCTTTAAATCAGTGGAGTAACGCAATTGCCGTTCCTTGTAACTTGTAAAACATGTTGTAGAAATTGTAAAGATATGCAAATAAAGAACAATGAATGCGCAGGGGTTTGAACTTCCATCGACCCCATTTAACAATTTCTTGTTCGCGCTTTTAGCCACTGCACCATTCTGTTGATTTTGAAGTTTAAGAGATAAGTTGATAAAAACAGCTGGGAGCGACAAGAGCTGCGAAAAGGTTAAAAGAAGAGGATTTTGGATCAAATTAGATAAAGAGGTTTTTATGCAAAACTGTCTAAGTTCATTTATTCAGTTATAAACAAAAATTAACGGCATACTCAATAAATTTATTGGCACTTTTTTGGTTTTTCATTAGGAATACATTTAAAATTGGCTTTTCGTTATTGGAATATAGGATTCATAACATCGATTTTTATGAAATAAATATATTATAGCTATATTGAGGGATTTGTTCATGTTCAAAATCTCATTCTCTGATCAGACAATTTTGAACGCACTTTAGTCTAACTAGGGGTAACTTCGAGCGCACTTTTGGCTAATCAGAGGTGATTTCGAATGCACTTTTGTCTGATCAGAGATGATTTCGAGCGCAATTCAGTCTGATCAGAGGCTATTTCGAGCGCACACTATCAGGGGATGACTTTCGAGCGCACAGTAATCTGATCAGAGGAGGTTTTCGAGCGCACTTTAAGCTACAAGGGCTTCAAGCGCACGATAGTCTAATCAGAAGACACTTCAGTCTGGGTCGGTCTGATCAGAGGTTGCTTTTGTCTGAGACGGTCTGATCAGAAGCCAATTTGGTCTGGACCTCAACTTGGGCATAGACTTCAAATGGACGGAGACACTACTCAACCGTAACTCCAGCAGTTTGGTGCGCGAGTCTGCTCCAGAGCTCAAGACATCAAATTGCACGAGTAATGTTAGTGGCAGCGGATGTTTGTCATTGTCTTCCCAAGATTTTTCCTTGTCGAGGCATGTGACTTCTAAGAATAGTGACTTATAGACTTATAGGATAGTGAAAACTCAATGAGCATCAAAACACATGCAAGGAGATTTGAAATAAAGAACTGCAGGCTTTATATGATTACCAAAAGTTACTCTAAGTCGTATTCTTCGAAAAAATTCTTCAAAAACTCCTGTGGTAAATCAAATTTACCAGAAAGAACAAAATCTAGTTGATCTAAAATTTTTTTGCCGCTTGCTCATTTCATTTTGGCTTGAGCTTACAGGAATCAAGCTCCACTATCACTTCGTCGGAGTGGACGTATACAGTTTTTAATAATGTTACCAACGTTATATAATAAGTCAATAACCATTACAAAAAGTCACCGTAAGTTATACTAAGGTTTTTATTTAAGATTTCTAGCAAGCAAGTTACCATTTTGAATCACATTTTGCCCAATACTTGTGCAAACTGTTTAGCCTAAACATCAAACACACATTCTCATCGAATAGTGCATAGACAACACTGCATCGATTTTGGTTCACTAGATAACTCTAGTTTGGGAACTTTGGAAAATTAATTTTTTCATTGAAGCATTGGTGCGTCAGTTTATACACGTAACCTTGCCTGAGACAAATTGGGAGTTCAAAATAGCCAAAAACCCACTGAATTCTGGCTATATTTGTAGAAACTTCTGGAATTACTCTGGCAAATTACTTGTTTTGAAATTCTGTACACTCCCGCTCCCTGCCGTCTATTAAAGTGAGGCTTTTACCCAATCAGAATGGCATTATTATAGTTGTAGTGGCCAGCCTAGGCTATGCAAACCATTATTGGTTCAGAAGTCAAAGATATCAAAATTTAAAAAAAGTGTAAAAAAAAACAATCAAGGAATGGGAAAGTATTAAAAAATGTTTTGAATTAGAGTTATCACGTGCTAATTGTAAACGTGCTAATTGTAAACGTTATCACGTGCTCAAACGGAAAATATCCCATCTCTTAATGTGTATATCTCGGGCTTCAAATATGCATTCAAAGATTTTGGTGAAAATCTTCAATTATAAACTACATTAAATATCGCATCTAGCACACAGAAAATCAGATGTTTATTAATAGTGCTATCTTTGAACGATGAAACCACCTCAAAAGCAACTTTCATTGCGTTGTTCTCAGACAGTTGACCTTTACTCTTCAGCAAAATTTGTGTTAATTGTCGAATTGTTTGCTTTTCTGTCATTATTTTGTCCTCTAATTTTCTCTCTTGATCGTCAAGTTCGACCAATTTTGAATTCGGCCAAATGAAATTGGTGACCAGTTGAACCAATTTTCTAGCCATTGATACGTTCAGCAACTCTCGCTTGAGGGCTTCTATCTGTGCAGTTATCCGATTCCCGATTAGAAGAAAAATGATATCTTGCAGAAAACAAAACTTCGTCAAATTGTACGGCAAAAAATTGAATAAAATTTGACCGAAACTCAAAATTGAGATATTTAATGGCAAAACTGATTCGGAAATATTTGTTCGGCAATTTTCTGATCTAAAAACGCTAAGTTGAGTTAAACAAATTGAAAGAGGATTTTCAATTTTGTCGTCTTCGCAAATTTGTGTTGTTGTTGAATTGTCGACAAGGTTACGTATGAATTGGCCATTGATTTTGTGGAAATCTGAATATTCGTTCACATTGTAAGTGTAGGTGACTTTGCAGATCGTTTGGGCAAAACTGGCCGCGTTGATAGCCCCAACAAGCTAAAAAAACAAAAATTATTTTCAAAGTAGGTTGAGAGTTCAATCCCCCACCTCCGTGAAGCTGTCTATGTGAGGATGAGCTCTTACTTAACCATAGCTTCAGGTTGACCATAGCCTGACCAATGTTGGCTGCAATAATGGTACCATGTGAAAGTTTCAGACGCAAAAAGTGGCCATATTCACCAAAAAAAAGTGACCATATCACCATGCTGCTGATAAAAAGAATAGTCTGAAATGTGGGAATAATAAGAAGAGGGACAGCAGAGAACAGGCCTAATGCTGTTCCGCTTCGATTACGCAGGAACAAAAGTTACGTTTTTTTTAGCGATCTAGTGATTTCGAGCTCCAGTGCGAAGCTGACCGTGTCATGCATCTCGTCCGCTGTGGGATTTAATATGGAAATTTAATATGCGGGCTGGCTATCGTGACGTGACAGGCCTGCCACGTAAAATCTTTAAACGGTTATCTCGAAAACTTTTTTGGCATTAAATGGCTATTTCTTAATTCGGCTTGGTTGTCTATCGGCTTGCTTATCATCAACTTAGCAAATCACTCAATTCATAGAATGTTTTGATGTTTTTAAAAAACAAAAAAAATACATAAAACCAATATCCACTAGGGGAATAAGAAAAACACGAATTGGTTACATAACTAGCAACGAATACAACAAAGCTAACGGCTTCAATGCGTTTACAAAATCTTTGCTTTCTACAAATAGAAACAAAACTACCAGATCAAGAACAATGTTATAGGTAAAAAAGCTTTGAAAAGTAAGTTAAAACACAGTGAATTATCCATAGCCTTGTCAAGAAGCAAGAAAGTTATTGGAAAAAATCTTCAGTGTATTCGCATGTGTGTGGATTGACAAGTATGACAATTTTTAGGCCCAAACTAAAAAATTCGTTTCAGAGACCCCGATGTTAACAACCAAAAGAGTAAGGGACAAAATTACAGAAATTAAAAAATACATAGAAAACGATAGCAACCGCTTAGCCCAGAAAAAATTTTTAAAATATCTTCTTTTCTCAATAATAAGTTTTATTTAGACCTGGATTGCGGAGACTCAGAAACTCGTAAATAACTTGCAACAATTTTATCTTGAATGACAGAATCAGTGAAATTGAAAAAAAGGGCAGATAAATGAGGATATTGACAAAATCTTAATTCTTTTGATAATTTCTGTTCCATCTGGTGTCTGATTTCCTTTCGCATACAGTTTTCTATAGAAATTAGTAAATGAATTCATGATTTTGTCAATATCTTCACTTATCTGCCTTCTTCGTTTTTCAACCGCACAGATGCTTCCATTCACAAGATATTTTAGAGCTCCAGAGTCTCCGCAATTCAGGTCTAAATAAAATTTTCAATTCAGTAAAAAGATTCTTTCAAATGTTTTTCTGGGCTAGGCGGGCGTCATCACGTTTCATGTATTTCGTCATTAAGACCTTCAATTTCTGTGTTGGACTTTAAAATGGTCGTAATCGTAATTGACCTCACATTCAAATACATTAAAAGTTGCCTCAAAAATTTTAAGAATGTAATCAGCCGTTAGGGTTGCTCGCAAGAAAATGTAACTAACGTAGGAAAAAGCACCTCAATATACTGAACTCATCAAACCCGATTAAAATCGTGAATTGAGTTAAGAAAAAAAGATACAGAAAATGAAAAATTGTAACTCTATTTATTGTTTTAAAACTTTGCGTTCTTTCCGACTATAGACCCCCCTGAAAATATAGCTCTACCATTATGATATATTAATTTTGATTGGGGGGGGGCTATAGGTTATCTGACCACTAAGCTGGAGAGGTTTTAATAGGAAAGACGCAAATTTTGTAATGAAACTTGATTTTTGCTCTTTTCGCATCTTTCTCACTTTTATGGCTACAAATATTGGTTGGTCCTACCACACCCATTGTGATTTAATGATGTTAACAAGACTCTATCTAGACCTAGACGATTAAAAACAGACCGTTAAAAATAAACCTATTGTTTCTTTCCTAAACCCCACACCCAGCTAAGTAGATATGTAACTTTCACGCCACCCTACAGGAGCAAGTGCGATTTTTCAATTCGGGATTTTCTATACGACAACAATCAAATTGCGGATTTTTAGTGGGCAAATAGTTTCTACATCCCCTAGCGGCACGTGCCAATTTATACATAGCAAGGTGCTGTACAGCAACTCATAAGTTAAAACCGGGTGCATACAAAACAAGGGAGGAGCAGATTATTTTGTTTTATTTGGGGTCAAAGAGATACACTGGCGCGGAAAAATAGATTCAAACAATGATTTAGATCTTTTCCGTACTTGAAACACCCCCAGTACGTTATGCACACCCTGCTTACAGAGCATGTGCCCTTACTGTGTAAATAACAAAGTAAAAATATGGCACGTGCGTCCGGGGTTGCAAATAATACGCACCAACTGAGCTGAGTGGGTTCACAAAACGGAAAAGATCCTTTTCCAGAATTGTTACCTAGGTTTATGCGCCAGACCAAAAGTCGATATGTCAAGACCTTCCGAAACATTCCCAGACAGAAAGTACCCATATCCAGAGTTTCGTGCGTTGAAAATTGCCTATGTCAGTTTTCATCCGTTCCAATCCAGAATTTGTGCGCTCCAAAACTGAAAATATGTGCGTTCATGTCCAGACCATTATGCTATCAAAAATCCCGGATCTTTTCCGTTTCTGCCCCTCAGTACGTTATGTGCCGCCAGTTACAGAGCACGTGCCGTTACATAGTAGATCATTATGTAAAATTATAGCACGTGCGTCTGGGCGGTGCAAATAATATGCGCCCGCTAATTTGGAGGGAGCACAAACGGAAAAGAACCAAAGGCCCTATGTCTAGGTTTCCATGTGTTCAAAATTGCCTATATACGTGCGTTCCAATGATTTACGTGCGTTCCAAACCAAAATTGTACCTATTCTGTTTTGCCCCCCCCCAGCTTTGTGAGCATGAATCTTTTATGACCCCCAGGCGCACGTGCAATTTTCTTACAGAGTAGAGTGCTATATAACATATAATTTGTAGGTCATAAAAACACTGGAGGGCCGAAAAATAATTGATCTCAGGTTTTCATGCGTTCACGTGACGTAAAAAAAAAATTTGTGGGGCTTGAAGAACAATTGAAGAACAACAAATGTTTTTGTAATATCTAGCCCAAGAAACAGTCAAGAAATTGGATCTGTTCTGCCCCCCCCCCCCCCCCCCCCCCCCCCAGCTTAGTAGGCATAAATCTTTTATGACCCCCAGGCGCACGTGCTATTTTCTTACATAGTAACGTGCTATATAACAACACAATTTGATACTGGGGGTCATAAAAAATACTGGGGGGGGGGGGGGGGGGCGAAACAGAATAGATCCAAGAAATTTGAAATTATATAAGCGCATTACCGCCTAATTATATTCTATAAGTGAATTCTAAATTGTAAACTTCAATCTTATTCAATCGGGTGAAAGAATTATTTCACACATCAAACTTGCTATGGAGTCCCAGTGGATTTAGACTGTAAAACAGAAATCGTTTTTGCTATTCGTGCGTTCATTTTATTCCAGACCGTGTAATTTTGAACGCACGACGCCCCCAGTTGCGTTCTGTTAGAAGGTTGAGAGAACAACCTAATGTAAATTGTGCATAAGATAAGCTTGACCTAGCTTGACAAGAAGCTCTACTTGTTCAACGTATACTTGGCCAGTTATAAGAAGCAGTTATAAGGAACAAGAAAGAACGTGAGAACGGGTTATAAGAGATGCCCAAGTTCGAGAGCTTAAGACCAGTTGGTGTAAATGGGTAGCACACTAGGCTTGCAAGTAAGAGATGCTGGTTCGAATCCAGTACTGGTCCATTTTCACAGTAGTTGCACCTGCGTAGACCCCCTAACACGTTCAATTCGATCTGGACGTATCAACTTGGGGTCTGGGACCTCACTGGGTAAAAATTGCTAAATATGTGCCAAAATACATGCAGTCTCTACTTTGACTTACTTGGTGTAAATTTGGAAAATTGTTTGTAAAATGCCTTCACTGTGTCAATAATTAGATTAGAATGAGAATGAGGACCACTGTGACTGTCACGCAAATTACGGCTCCAATGATGAACCAGTTAACACTGCAAGCTTTGTTGCCTTTTTTCAGGGCCGAAATCTCCTCACTAGCCATCTTAGTCTTATATCAAATAAACAGCCCAGTCCAGGAAACGTGTACGTTCTTTTTCAGAGTTTCCAAATGCGAAACAAGCTTCTTAGTTACCGAAGTTAGTTCTGCATCTTGAATAGTTCTAAGAACAAAGCAGGACATTTCCCATTATGGCGCGTTTGTTATATGGGCACTATGCTGATGAGCAGTATATTGAGTGAGACCCAAAGTTTTTTCCCGCGAAGCGGGGGGTGGAGCGGGGAGTCCGAAACAGGGGTCTTTCCCATTTTAGCCCCCATTATGGTATGTTTACCATGATTCTATAGGTTATCTGACCACTAAGGGGCGAGGGTACTAAGGGGCGAGGGAGCTTTAAGGGGAAACACCCCGAAACAGAATATTTACATACATTCATACATCACTTAATAAATCTATTCTTGAATTTTCCAGGCAACAAAGGAGTCTTTTCTGCTACCCCCCCCCCCCCCCCCCCCCCCCAGCCCTATATAGCCGTTAATTTAGCACCCCCAAAATCTAAGTATTCGCTAATTTTAAGAGCCATATTTGCATTTAATTGATAATTATTATTATTATTATTATTATTGAAACAAGAGTGTGTGGTGTGGATCTATTCTGGTTTGTTGCTATTTTGTTACATAATGTGCTATCACAACATAAAATTTGGGATCTTTTCAACAATTGCCCCCCCCCCCCCCCCTTTGGTACCTAGTAGAGAATCGCCTCCCCTTCTGTGCTATACTTTACCACGATATTACTTGGCCTACAGTTTATATAGCCGAAATAATAGTTTAAGCGCAATTGCGGACCGCTGTTCATGGCCATGCCTCTCATGCGCTGTGGGATGTAATCCGGAAATCGCGGGTCGGTTATCGCGGCGAAGCGCGCCCACCGACCCCGCTAGTCGGAAATTCTTTTCGCTTTGTATTCCGAATCGGCTAGTTGCCATACCACGGTGTATTTTATTCTATTCAATTTAACATAGTATGTGCATGCGTGGAAAGTTATTAGTCGTCTCTGATTGGTTAATAAATGGCTAGCTGAAATTCTATTCAAGAATAGCCACCCCTTTTGCAAAAGGGGGGCAATTGTTGAAAAGATCCAAAATTTGTAACTGGGGGGCGTAAAAAAGTAAAAAAAACACTGGGGGGGGGGGGGGGACAGAATAGATCCGAGAGTGTCTAGGTACTTTGAAGGCAGTTTTATAGAATGGCTTCCTTATAAAATTAAAAACTGAGTCCTTATTAGCCGATAACACCAAAAATGATATAATACAATACTTTTTTTGGGTCTTTCCCATTATGTGTTTAAACCACACTATGTTTAACCCACAGTATGTTTAACAGTCTTTCCCACAGTATGTTTAAACATATATAAATGGAGGGGGGTTGCCAAACTAAGCGCGGGGGGGGGGGGCGCTAGTAGAAAAGATCCCAACCAAGATGCAGAAAGATTTCTGTAGGAAGTTATCCACTGATTGTTGATAGCAATTGTGCTTCTGCTTCACAGTTGAAATACAATGAAGCACGTGAGAATTTTGAACTCAATTATCTTTGATATTTCAATTAGCAGATAGATCTGCGGCTTTTTTAGGCGCTCAGCGTTTACGAATACGTCTTTACGTCTTTATTAAGGAAATCAGGATCTATTCTATCCCCCCCCCCCCCCCCCCAAAGCTTAGTGAGCATAAATTATTTTATGACCCCCAGGCACACGTGCTATTTTCTTACATAGTAACGTGCTATATAACATATAATTTAACTGGGGTTCATAAAAACAAGGGGGGGGGGGGGGGCAGAATAGATCCGGAAATCAATGCGATCTTTATGTTATTGTAAGTACAATTTGTAAAATTTGCGTGTGTCCTCAAATAGTATTGGGATGGCAAAAGGCGATAATTGCAAAAGGGGGATTGTTGAATCAGGACAATTTACCCAATGCCATTATACCCAACCTGTCGTTTCAGAACGACTAGCCGACTGTATAATAGAATCGCCCGTGTGACTTGATACAAAACTATTCCGACCGAATATCGGATTATATTGTAATCAACTTGCTAATTTGTCAGATCATTGAACGGGATCAAAGGGCATTTGTGTAAATTGGTAGTATGGCACTGGGTAAAATGGAATTGGGTAAATTGTCACGTAACAATTGACTGGAATTAAAGAGCAATTTCAAATTATTGGCCAATCAGAGAAGAGAATTCGCGGATCTTTTTCGAATAAGTATGGCTACGATAGGGGAGGAGATTGTTTACTGGTTACCAAAGGGAGGATTGTTGAAAAGATCTGGTACTTGGGGATTCTAATTTATATTTGGTTTTCTCTCAATTGAAAGAATTGTATGGTCATCTCCAATCTCCGGGCCACCGTTTCATAAGCACAATATATAAAGATCTCTTTCGGCCAAATAATGCTTATGCTAAAAGAGACGACCAGCATTATACAATGTTTAAGGATAGCAAAGAATTGCATGTTTTAATTTATCTACTTTTGCCGTATAACGTATTCACAAAGCTTTTACTGTTTATAGAACACTACTGTTGTATTCTGGTGGTGTTAAATGTAATTAATTATGGAGTGCTGTACCTATTATGCTGTTAATGCGCATTAAATGAGGTAATAAAAGCTTCTAAATAATTTATCTGCATTTAATCAACGGAAAAAATTAAGCGGCTTCACATTAATAATCAAAGTCTGAGAAAGCGCCTAGCCGCGCCAATAAGAAGTTAAGATCATATTTTCAGGGATCATTTCTTGAGTATGTATCTTCGCCTTCCGAGGCAAATTTGACAATTGTTGTCAGCTCGATGATGACAGATGGAGTGTCTCTTTAGCATGAGAGTGCAAGTGAAGTTTGACTTCTCTTGTGTCAATGATTGCTTGCCTTTCGGGGAAAATGGAGTTAACTCTATCTGAGAGCTCTTTTTAATATAGAACACTTATAGTAGGGGTGATTGCTGTCTTTGAAGTTATTAAAGTTAACACGCAGTAACAAAAGGGTCATTTCGTATTAGAAATTAATGTAGTATCCAACAACAGCTGCATAACTCATTTAAAGCGACGATATTTAATACTGTAGAGAGGAAACGACCTTCATTGTACGTTCAATAGAAGTATTTCCCAATCGTAGTTCTACTCGTCATCATTATAATTTATTCTTTTCAGCGCAGCTATGTGGCATATTTTTGTTCACTACTTGATGTAAATATTTGTGTTATCCAATACAATGATGCCAATTATCCTCGTTATATTCCCCCGTATAGCGTTTCAAAGGAAATTATAGTGTGTGAAATAATCAACGGTACCGCTTACATTTGATATATACCTTATCCCGCCGCTAGATACGCAGTCTGATCATGGTCGAGCGCGAAAGTCTGATCATAGTCGAGCCAGTTTTTGTGACTTCTTCTCCGACGGGAGGCGGAGTGAAAATTGCGAACTACCAAACTTGATAGATCGACAGATAAGAGAAATTACGAAAGGGTTTAGAGAGAGAGAATTTTAAGCGTCAGTCATGGTGGCAACCTGAAAGGCGATTTATGTAGTTCGTAGGATTGTATTACAGGTTGCGGATCTTTTCAACAATTGCCCCACCCCTCCCCCCCCCCCCCCCCTTGGTACCTAGTAGAGAATCGCCCCCTTGTGTGCTATACTTTACCACAATATTACTTGGCCTACAGTCTAGATAGCCGAATATCAGTTTAAGTGCAATTGCGGACCGCTGTTCACGGCCATGCCTCTCACACGCTGTGGGATGTAATCCGGAAATCGCGGGTCGGTTATCGAAAACTCTTTTCTCTTTGTATTCCAATTCGGCTAGTTGTGATAGCATGGCGTATTTTATGCTATTTAAGTTTAACATAGTATGAGACGTGGCCGGTCAATTGGCCGACATACAAATTAGCCGACACGCCTTGTTTAGCCGACACTTAAGCAAAATATGGCTACTCGAAAACCACAGCTCATGATAATACCCGCGCGCTAATTGGGTCAAGTAGCGTCCCTTTAGTTTCAAAACAAACAATATTTGGCTATTACTGCTAGCTAATTTGGCCATGCCTCAGCGGCCCGTGGGACTTGATATGAATCTATCACAACCGAACAAATTATTACGGCCGAACATAATTAAGTCGAAGCTTCTAATAACACTACTTAAAATATACAGTTCCGATTTCGGTCATTTTCACGTCGTTTTGATGAAATCTGTCGGCCACATTGGCGTGTCTTCTAATTTGTGTGTCGGCTAATACCCCTAGCCCCAGTATGAGAGTATGTGGAAAGTTATTACTCTTATCTTATTGGTTAATAAATCGCTCGCTAAATTCTATTCAAGAATAGCCCCCATTTTTGCTGGGGGTGGGGGTGGCAATCCGAGGTTGCGGATCTTTCCGTTTGTGCCCAAAAAACCAAATACATATAATTACATACATTTAATAGGATACGAAACAATCTTCTTTGCAAAAGAAAAATGGA
>NC_134477.1:48028565-48142105 GCF_964194025.1 Convolutriloba macropyga
AAACAGTCAAAGCAGGTGAGCAGAAAAAAATTCTTTCTATTAAATCCTGATTTGTTATTTGTCGATTAACAATCTATTTACCTTAGTTCAGCTTCTATTATCTGACCTCAAATAACCTTCAAACAGAAAGCCAAACATTCACTTGACCATCTCATTGAATAAAACTGAAGAATAGCCAAATTCAGAGTGAGCATAACATTTTTGAGAGTGAGGTATGTCATGTGTGATCAAGCAAACGAAAAATTCAATCAAGCAAACGAAAAATTTACGTCGCTCCATAATCCTGAAATATGGCGTCTTCGCACGTAAAAATCAGTTGAAATTACATGAACGAAATAACAAAACCAGATTAGTGAGTGATTGTGACGTCATTTAGTTATTTCAAAACGAAATAAAAAACCAAGAGAAGGCCAATAATGGCCTCAGCTATTGTTTTGCGGCTTTTAATGAAATTTATCGAAGAAAAGAAATAACGCAAAACTTAAAAGCCTGATGAAACTGTAGACATGGTCATAAAAATGAAGACACAGTTTTTGGTTTAGGGGTCTGGGTTGTTGGGCGGGGGGAATAAAGGGGGTAGATTTTTTGGGGTGAGTTTGATAGGGGGTAGGTTGGTGGTGAGAGTTAGTTGGGGTGAAAGTATTTAGGTGGATTGAGGGTTTAGGTGCGTTGGTTGGGTGAGGTGGTGGGGGTAGAAGGTTGGTGTCTGTAATTTGAATAGTGAGAAGACACTCTTATGGGAAAACTTCAGTATTTTCTGCGGTTCCTGATTTCTATGCATTCGTATCTAAGCTACTGTTAAAGTGCGTTGCTCGAGAACAGAAGTCAACGTTCTTAAACAGAAGCCAGTTTTCGAAAAAAGAGTCAAAATTTCAAGTTATGAACAAACATGCGTCAGCTTAAAAAAACATCAGAATCTCAATACTCCTCTTCAAGTAGTAAAAACCTGTAGAATCTCAACACTCTTCTCCGAGTAGTAAAAACCTGTAGACTCTGAATACTCCTCTTCGAGTCGTAAAAAACCTGTAAAATCTCAATTCTTATCTTCGAGAAGTAAAAAGACACACACGTTTACAATAATTGCTTCTTATTCGAGAGCAACTAAAAAGACGACTTGTTTCAATTGAAATGAGGACGAACGGTCCTTGATAGTTCGGCGAGGACAATGGCTCAACACGAGAGTGTTCGCAGTCTTCCCTCCTCCCACCTCCTCCTCCAGCTTAGTGGCTGAAAACTTGGGATCATGCACTCCCCAAATAACGCAAATATTCATAATTTGGGAGGAGGGACAGTAGGGTTAAAATTTTGATTGTGTGCGCGCGTACCTGCGTGTGTGTGTGTGTGTGTGTGTGTGTGTGTGTGTGTGTGTGTGTGTTTGTGTGTGCTTGTGTGGGTGTGTTTGTGGGGGGGGGGAGGTTGGGGTAGTGAGAAAGATACAAACTTTCTAAGTACAAAGACCAACAGTGCTGAGTATTTGGTTACGAAATAGTTACCCGAGGACTTGGTTGAGTTCATACAGCACTGTCCGTTTGAAGATCATTTGCTGGAGTCTTTCCGGAATAACAAGGTTTTTAAACTTTGTACTAATTGATCCCATTCCACAGAATCCAATAATTGTCTTATCCATATCTTCTGTAATCATTGAATCTTCACATAAACGAATAGCAATCGCATCACCATTTTCAATTGCTCCTTCAGTTTTGACCAGTGCAATGTCATTCCTGGGCATTTGACCTCTTTCTTTATAAAGAGTGTTCACGAAAATGCTTTCGATGCTGTATAGCTTTTTGAGCGAATTTTTTTGGCTGAAATCGCCGACCTCAAGTTTGAGCAAATTTGTCTGGTGTCGTAACTTGTTCACGCAATGACCAGCTGTCAAAAAGAATCTGTCACTTAGAATTGTGGCGCCACAAAATTGTTCTCCGTAAAGGAGCCGAGCATAGAACAATCTCGGCGTTGAATCGACTCCATTGATAATGAAAGATGTTAGTGACGTCACAAGAGTTTGGTTTTTTGCTACATCATTTTGATCATATGTTTTCTCAATTATAGCGAGATTGCAACTATAAACGAGCACACATAAAACTATTGTAAAAAGTTGCTGCATACTTCATTGGCGATTATTTAAAGTACTATCAAACGAACTTATGTACGTTGTTTTGTCATATAATGGCGAAATGAGGTGACACTTAAAGTTTCAACAAATTTCACACCAATGCTTAAAGTGTATAAACTCACTCAATTAAAGGTATATGTTAAAGGTACATGTTAAGGTCAATGAATTAGAGGTATTTTATGAACCTAGTTAAAAAGATACTTTATCATCCATTTCAATAACTTGCAGTATTGTTTCAATATAACGAGAATGTGATTTTTGAATTTTGAACGATAGTAAAAACGCCATGATAGTAAAAAACTTAAGTTGAGCTGAAACTTTCCAGATTTACAATTGAGCACTGACAATTCAGATTTACAATTGAGCATTAGAATCGAATTTGACATCGAAGACTTTGACCAATCGACCTCAAAATTATTATCACGGCTTAAGTGCCAAAAAGGGGCTGGGATACAGATATCAATCAAAACCTTTAATGTTTTTAACTGAATGTTAAACTTGAATTCTCGCCCTAGCACTTAAGCAGCCATTTAATTACATTATGGTGAAATAACGGCAAAAAAACTAATTTCAACAATAAAAAGTGAACAAAAAACAAAATTAGTGTAAAAACTTAACGCCTTAAAAGAAAGTTTCAGCGCCAATATCTCTTTGAGACCGCTGAAATTCTAAAAAAAAACTATATAATTAAAATATTCTACGTCCAAATTTTCTATTTCTATTGATACCACTCTAAAATATCGTTATACCACTAATAAGATTCAAAACTAATAAAATTGTGGTCGCTAATATGGGTGAAAAGAATTCATCACGTTCAATTTTGAAATAAAATTAAAACTGAAAACGTCAAAAATTGAGCTATAATTTTTCAGTACTTGTGACATACATTTATTTTTTTGTTTTTTAAAATTTCCTATGATAATGATAATTGTTTTAGTTAGAATTAACTTGCCACTATGAGGTCAGTGGTTATTAGAATTGAGTTTCTGTAGGTGACAGATTTTTACATCTGAAATCTAATTTATAGGTCAAATTGACAGTGAAAAAGCCACAAAAATTAGAATCAGTGTAGAGTTTCGTTGTTTTGCCATTAGTTATCGACTCAAAAACATAGTTGAGCAGTGTGATACCTGAGCATATATACGTTCAATTTAGCTATTTGGTGCAGTAAATTTGTTATGATGGATTTATGGAGTTCATTTCAATTTGCCCTTCATTTCATATTCCCATTCGTGTTCAAATTTCCTGTCACGAGTTGCTCTTTATTCATTTACCGTTTGTTTCGCGCCTCGTGATCAGACATGTCTGATCACACGTTCACGCTTTGTTGATAAGCACTTGAGTTATAACTTCATTTCAATCAATTCAAATTCAGTTGCTTTTCTCTCTTCGTGAACTCGCTCCGCAAGTTAAGTGATAGAACTAAGTTCCGATTTCGCACCGCGAAACTCAAATTCGTAAAGTATTACGCACGCGCACTTCGAGAGTTTTCATAAATATAATAAAGTACGACATGGCGCAGCCAGCTAACAAGCGAACACCGCTCGGAATAGACCCATTCTGGGACAAACCGACACCCGATCCACCCCTCCGATGGGAAAAGTGGAGAGTCCAATATAATCTGGCACTTCTTGCGGAAGCAAACATCAATCTTGATATTCTCCTTGGACCGAAACCTGAGATGGTGGATCTTCCTTTGGAGCCCATATATGAGGAGACAATTGTTGGTTTTTCGGCGCAATCCGAACGAGAACGAAATGCTCGTAAAGCACAACAGAGGATGAATTGGCAGAACAAATGTCAATGGTTGATTGAAATCGGCATCATGTGCGGGGATAAGCCTTGGTCACTCGCGGACCGGAAAACGGTTTCTCTACCCTACTTGAGCATTGGGGTGGAAGGAAGAAGGATCCTGAATCGCGAAAATTCGCATACACTGATCGGTACGTTGTCCACAGCTGAATTCTTGAAAATTGTGAAGACTGCTTTCATACGACCCCGAAACATCACCTTCGATCGTCATGTTTTCCTGATCACGAAGCAACTTCGAGACGAGACTGTCAAACATTTCTTTGGTAAGCTTAAAGAATTAGCGGAAATTTGTGATTTTGAAAATAAGGAGGAAATCTTCATACGAGAGGTGTTCATCACCAAATTGATTGATCCAGAAATTCAAAAAGAACTCCTTAAAAAACAGCAGAGCCGAGACAAGCTTTGGAATTGGAAATAAAATTGGAATTCGGGATGCGAAATCAATATCAAATACAACAACATAATAAGACCCTCATTCCGACCAGCGTAAATGCAATGCAGTTTCCCCATAGTACCCAATAATCAAATTCGTCACTCTCAAACAACTTCAACAAACAAGGCAATTGTCCAACTCTATATTGTTCGAAATGTGGGGGAAACTGGCTCCAAATCATCGAGATAAGTGCACCGCCAAAGACAAAAAACGCAATAATTGCAGTTTGTTAAATCACTTCGCTAAAATTTGCCGAAAACAAAAGAATTCGAAGCCTCTAAATCCTAAGAAAAGAAATGTAAATACGGTGGAAGAAGAGCCTAATCCTGATGATTCTGTAATTTTTCTTTCTTCTTCAAAACTCAACCAATCTGGCTACAGTAGCGGGGAGGACTCTATGGTCGATTTAATTCAAAAAGATATTGCGAAAATAGAACCACTAAACACGCCAACCAAAACCGGCAACATCTCAACTACACTGCCTATGGTTCCGGGAATGCGTGTAGCATTCTCAATGGGTCTCTCGCGTTGAAAGTGGTAGCAATCAGTCCACACGCCTTCTGGGTTCACAAAAACGCAAATCCACACCTCAGGACATTTTCGAACGAACCAATCCGTATCGAAAGTAAAATACAAGCTCCGTAATCCAGCAACAACTGGAATTCACCTTCGGCTACATTCACCGTCCTCGCCCATGGTCTGAAAACATTAATCGGTCAGGAACTGTTCGACCAATTAAGACTAGCGGTAACACAATCATCCTCGTCTTCAGGTAATCAAGTCAACACTATTTCACCATATTCGGAATTCAAAGAGAATAATGCATTAACACTCCCCAATCTAATATCTTGTGTTGGACTATCTAAAAACCATGTTGCTAAATAAAAATCTCACAAAAACTTTTAACCTAGACATCAGAAGGGTAGGCGTATACCCACTAACCTACCGGATAAAGTAAAAATGAACTCAAGAAAATTTTAGCTGAAAAACGCATAATAAAACTCACTAATTGTCCCGATAAATAATTTATTTCACCTATAGTAGTTACTGTTAAAAGTGACCAGTCAATTAAATTTGCACTTGCCTCAAAAATATTAATTAAAATCCTCCACAAAAACAAATATCAAATGCCCAACATCGATGCGCTTACCGAATCTATATTTCAACAGATTAGTGCTCCGGCATCGAAAAAAACACCACTTACTTCTCTACACTAGATCTAAAGTAGTAACGAGTACAGACAATTGAATTTGGATACTAATACAGCTAACCATTATAATTTTAACATGATTAGCGGCAATGTGACGGTTACATATAGATTTCAAATTGGGTTTTACGGCTTGACAGATATGCCGGCAGAAATTCAACTATTATTTAAGGATCGGAAGAAGAGCACAAACAATATGTTCTGAATTATCTCAAGCGTTCGGACGAGGACAATTTTCGGATTAATCTTCCAAAATGTTATTTTCTAAATTAGAGATTAATTGGCTCGAATATCGTATTCCACAATCGGGTATTTTGCCTCTTGAGAGCAAAGCTTCAACTATCTTGTCTCTTGAAGCACCAGAGACATTAAAAGGACTTCGCTCTTTTCCAGGTTCGGTACACTACATTTGTAAATTCATTCCTAACCTTGCAAATTAAACACCCACGACGTCCTCTCTTGAAAAAGTAATCGAAATTTGTCTGGACTAATGTACATGAAAATTGAAATAAAGAAAGAAAGAATTGAAATTCTGAATTGAAGAATGGCATTGCGAATGCAACTGGAAATAGTTATTGCAACTCGCAACTCGAAACACGCGTATAATGTGAAGCATCTTGCTCTGATCTTGGGGCGGCACTTGAACTTCTAACAGTCGACCGATGGAAATTGATTGCGTTTACATCTCAACTTTTAAAATCTTGCGAAGAGCGATATTGGGGTAGTTTGGTCGATGGAATTTTTCAAAAACTACCTGTACGGCAAGCATTTTACCGTAATTACAGACAATGGAGCCCTCCTTTCATTTTGAAAGAAAATCGATCCAATAGGTCATGCAATAGTTGTTTAAGACGTTGGATAGATAAACTTTTACCTTATCAATTTGATATCGAACATATGCAGGGACAAAAATGGAATTGGTGGATTACATTTCAAGACATCCAAACCAGAAAGCTAAAATTTTTCCGCAAATGACGAGGAAATTTTTGTTGCCAAATTAAATCTCATCTCGGCATCCTTGGATTTATTAAATCTACAACTTAGTCAATCTGCATCTCGTTTACACACAGTATTACAAGCACATGATCTTGCACCTCAAATGACAGCTAAAAGTGAACCTGCACCACAATCAGTAAATTTATTTAGCACACTTGCCACTCCTTTACACAAGCTTGACTTTTATTTATCGCCCGCGCCGCAAAATCAAATTACAAATACTAGCTGTAATTTAAACTGTTTAAAATATGCATGTTCCTCGTCGCAAATACGAATTAAAACTCCACTCCCTCAGCGAATCTCATCTCTTTTCAAGGAAATTTTCCAAAATTGGAATGAAAATTACTTGGTGAAGCTCGATACTGATTTCTCTAAGACAAAATTCCCGCTAGTTAAAATGCATTTCGAAAATATGTTTGATAGTCACTACTCAAAAAAATGAGTGCTTTTTGCCTCAAATCACATTAGAATCCAGTCGGATAAATCTCAATCAAAATTTCACTCGTACATCACAGAAAAGTGTGATATTAAATTTATCAATTTAAATCAAACTAAATTGCCTTCTAAAAATCTCATAACTAGAGTCCGATTCATTGACTCTTCCAGCTCCGCAAATCCACCTTCCACTCCCTCGACCTCGTCTAGCACCGCGAATCCCCCTCCTACCCCAATTACTCCTATTTCCCCAGCAGTGTCCTCTGGTGTCAGCACTACCCTAAATACTAGCCCTCAAATCCTCACATTCGACATCGTAAAAAAATATTTAGTAAATCATCAATTGCATTACTCACCAGCAAAGAGGCAGTCCATAAAGAGGTACGCGACTGTTTTTTAACTAATAATAAAACACGATTCAGAGAGCTTAATCCCTATATCCACTCTTATTGGAGAGACCTCCATGTTCGTTCTGGCTGCGTCTGTTTAGACGAAAAAATAGCCATCCCCAAGGTCCTCCACGAAGCTGTGATAGACGATATCTATTCAAGCCACTCAAGTTCCTGGGGAATGATATACATGGCCACCCACTGCTGATGGCGATACATGAACCGCGAGTTGATCGTTAAAGCAACAGAGTGCAAACCATGCACTGTAGTTGATAAGAATCTTAAGTCTGTTATTCCCGCCAAGCAATTATGACCTCATATACCTTGATTTGAGCCCAATCAGGAAACTCAAAATGATTTCGGCGGACCAATTTTTGTTGAAAAGGGGGAATGAAGTATCTTTCTTAACTGCAGTAGATCGTTTCTCTAAAATTCCTACTGCATGAATTTATGAAAAAGCCAATGGTCCCAAGTTGTTCAAAATTTTGGACAAGTATAATGAAAATCACGGAAACCCTCGTTCTATTCGATTAGATCAAGCAAAATGCCTTGTTGGGTATCAAGTAAAGACCTACTGCAATAAAAAAGTACATTGAAAAGAATGAAGCTCCCGTTAACGATCAACTGGCTATTGGTTTGGTAAAAAGACTAATTGAAACGATTAAGAATAGACTGGCATGTACAAAGAACAAAAATCGGCTAATGAATCAATAAATGTAACGCATAATATAGAGATCATAATTCGTCAACATCCAATATATAAACAGAAAACAACAGAGACTTCGCCCTTTGGAGCGCATTTTGGTGGCAAACCTAATACCCCGCTTATCATTATCACTAAACCTAAACTATCTAATCTCTCATACGAAAAATTTTAAATCACTATTTTAGATGAGGACACCGATACTCCTGAGGACATCTTACAAGATGACAAATGGCTCAACGTCTACATGAGTGATATTGAAGTTGAAATGGGCATAACTCGGGCAACGCGGGAAGCGAACAAACGTGAGACACAGAGTACGGACCGAGAGTCGAGATTCCTCCATTCCGGAACCTGCAGACCAGTTCCCCTCAAAAATGAAGCAGTGCAAGTCAGTTTGGCCAGAAAAGTCCACGGAAAGGGACGCTCAAAATAGAACCTCGAGGGACTTTATGGAGTTCTATCCCCAGTTTCAAACATCCCTAAAATGAGCCCCACCGCGTGAACAAAAAAGAACCAGGCAAAGCCATCGTAACGGTTAGGAACAGTGAAATTGCCAGATTTGGCACAATACATGAGCGGCAGACACCACTGAAAGTCTACGCAGATCGGTGCGGGCCTCGCACAAGCGAAAGATTGATTGAGGAGCGAATTCAAAGTCACGTAAAGCAATTCACCCGCAAACTAAAGGGCGACAAAAACATGAAATACCGCAGGCGAGAGCTCGGTAGCGGAGAATCCTCTTTACGCTCGAATATATCACGCGCGATGCGAGGGCGTATTCCCAAAGTCCCTAACTTTTCCGCGCTGCAAATTCGGCGCAACACCAATCAAGCAGACTCGCAAAACGATCTCGTATTACTTCACTTTTCAGCTTCTTTGTCAGCTCTTCAACAAGTCGCTCCTGCAGTCCTTACAACGCAGAGCAAACGCGCTCGTATTATGGTTTCGGCAACTCATCATAGGACTCGACAATAGCAAAACGACCACGCAGTACGGGAACATAGAAAATGTCCAATCCCCCATCTGTATTGGTAGTTGAAACAGTTCAAACAACTGCAATCCAGCTTCCCGAGGTGACCCCGAATCTCAACTTCCGATCAATGTCGGTGTAGGAAGCAGAAAATCAGGACATCTATGACTGAAACTCAAGAATTATTATTTAAATGTCGTTGAAAAAACTGTTGAACTCATAATTTAGTATTATTTTATTATTAGATTTGATAAACAGTACATATATTGTTATAATTAATTGAACAGGGGACCATGTATTATTTGGTAAAAATTTTTATTATTGTTATATTTAAATAAAAAATTGTCCCGTAAGTACAATTGTCTCTTCGCAACAAGTGTTGTGTAATACCCGAGCATATATACGTTCGTTTTTTTATTTGGTGCAGCAAAATTTATGTGATGTACTTTTTTAGTTCTTTTCATTTTGCCCTTCATTTCATTTTTTTATTTGTGTTCAAACTTCCTGTCACGAGTTGCTCTTTATTCATTTACTTTTTGTTTCCCGCCCCTGATCAGACTGGTCTGATCACATCTTCACTCTTTGTTGATAAACACTTGAGTTATAACTTCCTGTCATTCAATTCAAATTCAGTTGCTCTTTTCTCTTCTCGAATTCGCTCCGCAAGTTAAGTGACAAAACTAAGTTCCATTAGTTGGCATCGCGATACCTAAATTCCGAAATTAGTACGCACGCGCACTGCGAAAGCATATATAATTATAATAGGGTACGACAAGCAGGTAGGAGAGTTTTGTTTGTTTATATATTTTTTTCATTCTGGGCAAAATTAAAAAACATTTATTTTTCTTTTTATGACACTTCAGGGTTTAAAATATGGCTGTGTTCCAATTCTGTCAAAATACAGAGTTTTTTATGTGACAAATTTTGTTAATTTAGCAGTTCTGGTCTTTACAAAGTTTGGTTGTGGCCGGTTGAGAGCACTCAATACAAAAAAAAAAATAAACGAAGAGACCATTTGTTGCAGTGTATTTTTTGTGCTATCTCGATGATGATTATCATTATTATTACTATTCTTATTTTTAATATTGTTATTATTATTATTATTATTATTATTTTTACTATTATTATTATTATTATTATTATTTTTATTATTATTATTATTATTATTATTATTATTATTATTATTATTATTATTATTATTATTATTATTATTATTATTATTACTATTATTATTAATATTAGTGTTAATATTATCATTATTATTCTTAATAGTTTCATTCCTATCATATAATAAAGAATATAAATAATTTATTAATAAATTTTATTACTATTTTTTTATTTATTTTATGATTCTTATTTTTTATTTTTATTATTATTTTTATTATGTTTATTATTTTCATTATTAAAATATTACTTTTATTAATATTTTTATTATTATGATAAGGATTATTATTATTATTATTATTATTATTATTATTATTATTATTATTAATATTTTTATTATTATTATTATTATTATTATTATTTTTATTATTAGTATTATTATTATTATTATTATTATTATTATTATTATTATTATTATTATTATTATTATTATTATTATTATTATTATTATTATTATTACTATTATTATTATTATTATAATAATTATTATTATTATTATTGTTATGCGTTCCCGATAAGTCTTACGTTGAATGTAAAAGACGTAGGCGTTGACAACTTTAATTCATACACATTTAGGCAGAACTGCAGTTAGACAGTTCGCTGCCAACGCATCTAACAGCTAGGCAAGGTCAAGTACCTGCCAGCGAGGAGATAGTCATTCGTGCTAAGAATGACGAAACAAAAGAATGAATAGAGTACAACGTGTGACGTATGACTATACTGCAACAAGGGACTATTAATTTATTGCATTGGAGATAAAAGTTAATAAATAAAGTTGTAATCAAAAAGTGTTTTCGACATGATGAATGATGTGAGTTTACTCTAGTATCACATTTCCCTGCTTGTGAGAAAATTTTGTTACGTCAGTTACTAAATTTTGATTCAGTTCATCTGGGTCGCCACGTTAGAGTTCGTCTGGGTTGAGCTCCCTTTCTTCAACGCTCGCTTGTAATGCAGGTTGTTTTTCTGGGGAGTTCGCTGTGGGGAAGTTGACAGTGGTTTGTCCGTTTACTTCTCCCGTGTGTTGTATCGCGTACTCAGCTTGGGTTGTGGAAGTTGTTGCTTGTGCTTGTGGGGCCTGGGGTGCTTGGAAGTTCAATATTCCAGAGAACTTTTTCGTTGGCGGGTTGTATTCATTCTCTGATAGCGAATCCTCGTTGTCGTTGGGGTCTGTGCCATACGGTGTGGTTCGTGTTCTTACTCTTAGGCTGCGGCGGGACGGCAGGTTCGACGTATCGACTTCGAACTCTTCTGAGGGGTCAGAAGCGCTATCGTCCTTCTGATAGTTGGTGTGGGCGGGGTCCTCGTGGGAGCTTTGTGACGGTTCCCGAGATCGTTCCTTACTCAGTTTGCCCTTTTTAGGAGATTGAGTGTATCGGCGCTTAGGTGGGACCTTGGTCCTCGAAACTTTTTCCAGGTTGGATCTCGCGTGGGGTTCCCGGGGCTGCGTGTCTCTCTTTCTGATGGATCTGATTCCATGATTTTGTTCGATTGAGTCTTTCCGTGGCTCTGCATGAGTTCTTCGAACTTTTTGGGGTAGTTTCTTGCCGTCTTTCTCGCGGCGAAGTTTATAAGCGGAATGTTTCTTTGTTCGGGGGTACCGAACTTTGCGACGTCGGATTTGTTAAGGACAGTGTCCTTTTGTCCAGGCATCTTGAAGATGAGGGTAGCGTCCGTCGTTTTCACTAATACAGTGCCCTCTGGTACAGCTTCGTACAACCCTTGTAGGTTCTTTTTACTTCGGGTGGCCGCTAGGTTCTTTCTTGCTAGTAGTAGTTTCGGACTTGTTTTCGCTAATGGCTCTTCGAATTTGGAAGATTCCATTTTGATGATGCGTGGTACGTCCCCGATATCTTTTCTCGCTTCTTTCAGTTTTTTGGCTTTTGCCGCCTTGACTTCGCTGTCGCTGTCTAGATCTGACTGTTCCCAACTCTCGTCGCTGACTAGGTCCTCTTGTCCGATAATGTTGTCATCTAAATATGCGTTAATTGTATTAGACCAGTCAAGATCACTCTTATGTGCGTTTGTAGTTGCGTTACTTAGGGCGGTATTAGGTTTTCTCCCGTGGTGTGCCTGAAATGGGGAAACTTTTGTAGATTTCTTCCTACAAATGTGTAGTTCATACGTTATTTGGCTTAATGCCTGTTTTATGTTAAACGGCTTTTGGTTAGGGTCTAATTTGATACATCCTAAACGCCGTTTGACTGTTTGTACGAGACGTTCAACTAAACCAATGGCACGATGATCGCCAGCTGGGGCGAAGATTATATTAATGTTATGCTTGTCGCAAACTTGTTGTACTTTGTTGCCTTTTAGGCAACGCGCTTGGTCTATTCTTAGGTTTCGTGGTACACCGTGTTGTACTATGTACTTGTTTAAGAATTTTTCAACATTAGGGCCGTTGGCATTATTGTACAGTTTGAGTGTTGGGAATTTTGAGAAACGATCTATGCAGGCTAGGAAATATTTTTCACGACCATGCCCGTCTATGATTGGGCCACCGAAATCGATTTGTATTTCCTCATTAGGTTCTGAACATCGTGGGAGGGGGGCCCACTTTGTTTTTGGTATTAAGCTTTTTAGATTCTTACCAAATTCAGTACATGGTCTGCACGTCTTAGATTTGTTTACGAGGTCCCGGTTGATGTACGGCCACCATAAACGTTGGCCAAGCTCTGTCATTCCCCGTGCGCCGGGACGGGTTGCGTGCAGTATGTCCATGACTGGTTCTTTCATAACGTGTGGGATGGCGAGTTTATTGTCCACTAATATGCAGCCATTGTGGGTGCTGAGGTTCCTCCATTGGCCGTGTATCTGTTTGCAGAGCTTTTTGCATCTCTGTTTGTCGTTGGTGAGTATACAATCTCTAACATCTCGTAGGAGAGAGTCTCGGTTAGTCATTGCTGTAATTAATTTCATGTTAAATACGCCCTGTTTCATATCGTTCACTTCTTTGTCCTTTGGATGTTGTTGCGTTTCTGCTGATGGTGATTTGGATGGGCTAAGGAAGTTGCTCATTGAAAACTTTGGTCTTGATGGCGAGGCTCGTGAATTTTGAGTTTCCGTAGATTTACTCATTTTACTAGATGCGGATAAGTGTAAAGTTTGTGAATGCTGCTGAGCAGGGGATAACGAAATTGGCAAATGCGCTTTGTTAATTGTGTAGTTCGAAAATATCTTGTTTTTTATGACGTCATATTCCGTGTTTGGAATGTGTTCAGTTTCATTTTTGCGTTTGCTGCGTAAGTTGTAATTGTTGTTGTAATTGTTCTTTGTCCTTGATGTCTCGCATAATTGCTCGTTTTGAAGCATGTGATCGTTATTGTGCCACCATTTTTGGTCTTTTGTATTAATTGTGGTGGAATCGTGCGGCGATTTTATCCTGCAATTTCTTGATTGGAATCGTGCGACGATTCCACGGACTTTTTGAATTTGTTGTATTCGTGGCGCGATTCCACCCTTGTTGTTGGTTAGTTGTTGTTGTCGTGGGACAGGTTAAGGGTGTTTTGTTGGGGGGGGGTGTTGTGCGTGTTGTGTGTTTATATCCTGTTTTCTAGGTCTGCCTCTGCGCCTTTTGATTTTTGTTGTAGGTTCAGCTTTTTCTATAGCTTTTTTCTTAGGTCGTCCTCGTCTGCGGATTATATTCAATGTGTTTTTAATAACGTTGATTTGTGCGATTATAAAGTCAGCGTCGTATGTGCTAGGTGGGGTTGCTATTTGATCTGGGTTTCGTGACATGTAATCTGCCATCCCCATTTTTGATCCGGGTATGTGTTCAATTGTAAATGTAAATGGGATTAGCCTGTCACACCACCGTGTTAGGCGGCTTTGGTGTATTTTTGATGATCGTTCTTTCAAGATGGACAAAAGTGCTCGATGGTCCGTTTGGACGATAAAATTATGTCCTAATAAATAGTGTTTGAAATGTTCTAGTGCCCATAATACTCCCAGTAATTCGAGCTCATTGATGCTATCCTTTTCTTCTGCTTTGTTTAGGAACCTGGAAGCGCAAGCGATTGTGACCCAAAAGTCGCACGTTTCTTGTTCTAGTACCGCACCTAACCCTCCTCTCGAGGCATCTGTTTTTACTCTAGTCTTACGGTTTTTATTGAAGTGTGTGTTTTCAGTGAGGTGACGTATTGTTTCTTTTATTTTATTAAAGGCTGCTTCGTGTTGTTCTTGTCATACAAATTTTGTTTCTTTTTGTGAGAGGTTGCGGAAGTCTTTGCATGTTTCAGCTAGGTTTGGGATGAATTTCGTTAGATGGTGGATGCTACCTAAGAATGATTTAAGTTGCTTCTGTGTTTTTGGTTGTTGAAGGTTAAGGATTGCTTGTGTCTTTGAGACTATTGGCTTAATGCCGTTTTTGTTGATTTCGTATCCGAGCCATGATATTTTTTGTTTTGCAAAATGACATTTTTCGATGTTTATTGCTAGCTTTTCTTCGTCTAGTTTATCTAGGCATTTGAATAGTTTTTCTTTATGGTTTTGTATTCCCCCTTTTGTGACTATTATTATGTCGTCGAGAAAGCTGAATGTATTTGTGAGGTTGGCTAAAGTTATGTCTATAGCTTTTTGAAATTCGGCTGGCATGTCTGTTAGACCATAAAATCCGGTATTGAATCGGTATGTTCCTGTGGCCTGTCCGCCTATGATGTTGAAGTTGCAGTGTTTCGCTGTCTCTTGGTCCAGTGGGAGTTGGCTATACGCGTAGCTTAGGTCGATTGTTGAGAATAGTACTTCTCCATCGTCGGACGCTTGAGTGATTGTTTGTGCGATGCTATCCATTAGGCAGTCGATGTTATGCATTTGGTACTTATTCTTGTGGATTGCCTTATTAATCGTTTTTGCGTCCATAGCCAGTTTAATTGATTTGTCACGTTTGACTGTTATGACAATGGGTGAGATGAAGAATTCTTCGCTACACTTGTCTAGTTTTGTGATGTGACCGTTCGTTTGGAGTTTCTTTAGTTCTTCTTCTACTTCTTTTTCAAGGTGGAGTGGGATTCTGCGTCCTTTTTGGTGGATGGGGGTGTAATACGACTTAAATTTAGATTTTACCTTATGATTGACCGATCGACCTATTCTGCTTGTTAGGTTTTTGTATTTTATAGCAATCTCCTGTTTTAGTGGGCATGTGGATGGGGCACTGATGTTGTAGATGGTCTTACCTTCCAGGTTTGTGGGGTCCTGTTGATGTAGGGTGATTCCTAATGCTTGAAAGAGGTCTCTGCCGATGATGGCCCGGTGACTGTTTGGGACGACGATGAGGTCTGCTTGCCCTGCATTCCATCCGTTGCATTGGATATCACTGTACAAGGTCCCTTTATTACGGATTGGGTCATTTGTGTAGCTACGTAGCTGTACTGGGTTCGTGGTGTGGCTCCACCATGTATTGCTGTTCCGTTCTTCTATCTCTTTCGCCATTCGCTCTGTTACCAGGCTTGCTGAGCTGCCGGAGTCCACCATCACCCAATATCTGCTGTTTCCGTATTGTATTCCTAATTTTGCTGGAGTCGTCTTGTCTTTCTCGGGGGACAGCATATTGACTGAATAATCGTCCTCTGAATTGGTGTACTGTGAGTGTACTTCATTGTCAATCGATATGTTGTTGACGTCCTCAGTGACTGCTTCTACGTTATTGTTGTCTATTTCGTTTACTCCTTGGGTGTTAGTTTGGCGGTTCAGATTGGATTTGCATACCCTCGCAAAATGGTTCGGTTTGTTGCATCGTCTACATGTTTGGCCCATTGCTTGGCATTTGGACCTGTGGTCGATTGTCCACGGTTGACCGCAGTTTCGACAGTTGTGGCTTGTTTGTCTCGTCATTGTGGATGTGTTTGTTCGTGGGGATCTTCCTGTTTCTCTGAATCGTGAGCTCGATATGGCCATCACGTTTTCCTCTTTGTCCATTGGTGTGAGTGCGTTCTGTGATTGGGTTGTGAGTTGGTTTCTTGCTCCCAATTCTATTCCAATCGCTACTTCGAGTGCTCTTTCTGGAGATAGCGTGACTTTTAATAGTTCCTTCTGAATTTCCGGGTCGATCATATTTGCTGTGAATATGTCGCGCAAAAGTTCATCTTCTAAGTGGCCTAGTTGGCAGTGTTCCGCTAGTGAGCGGAGTGCTGAGTGGAATTGTTCCATTGTTTCCCCTCGTTGTTGGTGACGTGTTAATAATAGGTACCTGTCGAACGTCACGTTCCTAGGTCTGATGAAGGTTATTTCTAATTCTTCCCAAATTTCTTGCGTGGTTTTCGTTTCGACATTTGTATGTGGGAACTTTCTGCCATGCATTTTCCTGCCTTCTACTCCTAGGTTAAGATATATTAATGACTTGACTTTCCTGTCTGCCATGTCCCACGGTTTCTCTCCACACAATACTCCTACACGATCGATGACGTTACACTCGTTTTTCCATTATGTAATGGCTTGGTGGTAACGTGTGAGTCTCTCTCGTTCCATTGTTTGGGTGGGATTGTTTACAGGTGGCTCTTCCGCCGGTTCTGGGGGGGGGGTAGGTGACTGATGTCGGTTTCTCTCTGAGGAGGTCTTCTACTTGGATGTTTGTCTTAGCGACGATTGCCATCTTGAGTTGGCTTCTCCACTTTTCCCATGGTATTGGCGGGTTACTACTGGGTCTTTCCCAAAATGGTTCTAGACCGAGTATGGTTTTACCTTTTAACTCTGACTGCGCCAAGTTATGCGTTCCCGATAAGTCTTACGTTGAATGTAAAAGACGTAGGCGTTGACAACTTTAATTCATACACACTTAGGCAGAACTGCAGTTAGACAGTTCGCTGCCAACGCATCTAACAGCTAGGCAAGGTCAAATACCTGCCAGCGAGGAGATAGTCATTCGTGCTACGAATGACGAAACAAAAGAACAAATAGAGTACGACGTGTAACGTATGACTATACTGCAACAAGGGACTATTAATTTACTGCATTGGAGATGAAAGTTAATAAATAAAGTTGTAATCAAAAAGTGTTTTCGACATGATGAATGATGTGAGTTTACTCTAGTATCACAATTATTATTATTATTACTATTATTATTTTTATTATTGTTATTATTATTATTATTATTATTATTATTATTATTATTACTATTATTATTATTATTATTATTATAATTATTATTATTATTATTATTATTATTATTATTATTATTATTATTTTTATTATTATTATTGTTATTATTATTTCTATTATTATTATTATTATTATTATTATTATTATTATTATTATTATTATTATTACTATTAGTGTTAATATTATCATTATTATTCTTAATAGTTTCATTCCTATCATATAATAAAGAATATAAATAAATTATTAATAAATTTTATTACTCTTTTTTTTGTTTTTATGATTCTTATTTTTTTTTATTTTTATTATTATTTTTATTATGTTTATTATTTTCATTATTAAAATATTACTTTTATTAATATTTTTATTATTATGATTATGATTATTATTATTATTATTATTTTTTTTATTATTATTAATATTTTTATTATTATTATTATTATTATTATTATTATTATTTTTATTATTATTATTATTATTATTATTATTATTATTAGTATTATTATTATTATTATTATTGTTATTATTATTACTATTATTATTATTATTATTATTATTATTATTATTATTATTATTATTATTATTATTATTATTATTATTATTATGAATATTAATACTGCCCCGTTCGTTATTAGCGGTTTACAAGCTGTCGGGATATTAAGTTGTGCGGTTCGCTTTTGTAACTTTATAGCCGCTATTCTGTAAATTACCGTCGCATTAAACGTTGTTTTTTTTGTCCAAATAACTACTCGTTCAGCTTTGCTGAATAATAAATCGATTGCTGAAACTACTCAGTAAGTTCTAATCAACTAACCAAGTAATTTTTCTGAGTTTTGGTTGATAACTCAGTAATTCAATTTGGGGCTATTCAAAAATTGAAAATTTGTGTCCCTATAGGTTGCTCACTGTTTATGTTTATAAACGAATCTAAGGGGGTACATTCGTCTTCAGGGTAGAACATAATTAACAGAAGAGAACCCGTCTTTTGTCGTAAGCGCACTTGAATTATGGATCAAAACAGAGGTCATGCGTTAGTCACTGGGGCCCAAGCCATTGAGACGACGCAGCATCTAAGTTTTTGATTTGCAAAACTCTAATCTGTGAACTGCAAATCTTTCACCGCCCATTACGTTCAACGAACTTATTATAAGTCATTCGTTTGTTCAAAGAAGAGGAATTTATGTCACCCTAATGTTCAGCTAAGGGGTTCTTTATTTTTCTTTCTCTCAAGTTACTGAAACTTTCAGGACCAAATCGATGATAAGATAAATTACAAGTTTCACCTTAGCAAGAAATAGTATTTTACTGCTCAAGTGAGATTGAATGGTTAGGCAGACTTGATTTTCTTCTGAATACAGTTTTCCTAGTTCTTTCAAAGCCAACCCGACTTCAACTAAAATCTCTGGTGTTCTGCTCAACCTACAGCTCCCACTTTTCCTTACTTTTCCAAAGAAAATTGAACCGGTTTCTTTGACCAAAACAAAGCTCATGCATAATTATCTGACTCTTCACAGCAATCTGTGACACACACACACAAATAAATTTATTAAGCTTTGAAGTGTGTGGAATCAGACCTATGCAAAATTTCACGAGGTTTAGTTCTTTCATTTCACTTCTGTATAAGTGGCAGCAGCTGGGATTTTTTAGAAAAGTCAAACTATCCCTTTGTTGTTACCAGGTGTAAATCGTAATTTTGGTTTATAGCAGCTTTAGTGACCTTGCTTCGTAAAGACTTTAACCCGGTCCAACTGTTCGCACCTTTGGGGGCTCTGGGGCTCTTTTTACCCGTTTACAGAAGTGCTAAACTTAGAAACAAACTCCGTCGACATAAACTTGTTTTTTATAAAGCAAAATGTTTGAGGAAATTATTAATGATCGGCCTTCACAGCATTGTTCAGACTCTAAACATTTCTTATCAGACTAAAAAAAATTCCCTATATAGCCAATAAGACAACGTACTTTATAAAATAGATTGGTGCAATCGAATTTTGTGAAAACTAACGGCACTTATGGTGTACAAAGAAGATTTGTATGGTTCCAAACCATCTGTGATCAGAAGTCGAACACTCGGAAATTGCTGAGCGGAGTCTTTTGTCTGCTCGAAAACATTTCGGGCGTCTACCGGCAATAAATTTTTTTAAGTAAATTTACTCGTTTTGTTTACCAGGTTTCAATTTTTTAAGTAAATACATTTTGGTAAATACAGGTTTAAGTAAATACATTTTGCGTGTGAAACACGCTTCCATTTTGCAGACGAAAGGACGGTGCTCTATATAGAAATTTAACTCAGTGTTTTTCACTTTAAAACAAGAAGTTGAAATGTGAAGGCTGCTTTCCTTCGCAAAATTTGTTTGACTGAAGAGCGTTCCGCAAAGAACTGTGCGGAAGATTAATTGATTTATAATCCCTCTTTTTGGCAATCTTAAAACTAATTTAACTCATAGAACTGAGCGGCAATAGGATTAAAAAAATTAAAACTTTGTGAAATGTCATTACAGCCTAATACATGTACTTTTCACATTTCTTTGATTCCAGTTTTCATTTTAAGGCTCTTAATTGCTTTGTCGAAAGCAATTTCACAAAATTCAAGCGTTTTCCGCATTCAACTGAAGTCGGCGCCCAAAAGCACCGGCCACTTTCTTTCGAAGTAGATTTTTTTCGCTACCGGTAGACTCTCGTAAAGAACTTTTCGAGGCCATGTAAATTGGAGTCCTCGATCTGGAAAATTACTTTGAACCAGGACCACAACTTGGGTAGCTACAGCCACTGATTATTTGATGTAAAAAGGAGTTGTTGTTCTTTCGCGTTGGCTTAAGCAAGAAGTTTTTAACTTTTCAATAAATTTAACTGTGTCTAATTTTCATGAACAAAGTGAGATTGATAAATGACTTCTATGACCCTAATATTTGCTGTGGAATCATTGATTCCACCTGCCCTAGTCCAAACGTAAAGTCAAATTTGCAAAAAATTGCAAATTTTTCCTGATTGATGTCAAATTTGCAAATATTTGCAAATTTGCTCAGCCGACGGTCAAGTTTGCAAATTTTTGCAAACCATGGCGAAATTCAAATTAATTGCAAATTCGTAAAAGACATTTAAACAACCCCTTTCAAGCACCCAGCTCTACTTCACGACGCATGCCATCCCACTCGGAAGCTGCAACAGCACTTAATCATGGTTTCAACAACATCATCTGGTCTCCACTTTGTTAAAGTACGGCTGTAATTTTTCCCAAAATAATGAATGAAACAGATTGTTAGTTTTCACATTTATCTACGATTTGCTTTAATTATTCTCTATGACAATTGCACCAACAGTTGTAAGATCCATTTTTTTAAGGGATGCAACTTGTGAATCATGAGACAGCTCGTGGCAGCAGTTTTGATTAAGTTTTGAATGTAAGAGTTGAAATATAGTGGCAAATTAATGTCAAATATATTAAATTATAATTGTAAATTAAGGTGAAAATTTGCAAATATTTGCAAAATATTGTCAAGCTTGCAAAACTTGTTTGCATATATTTGCAAATATAATACATTATTTTACAATGTTTGTAAATCAATTTGCAAGTTTTTGCAAACTTGACCTTAGATTTCGAATAGGTTTGGAAATAAAGTGATAGTCTTTGATAATATATGATATCCCCGACTTTGGCTCGACAATGAAAGCTGTCCTCAAACTTAGGCTAATTATCTACAAATTGTTCATTAAATATTTTGTTTTTTAAAATGTATGTTTTAAGGTGCGGTGAGGTGCTTTGGCGCAGTAGGACTGATCTCATACTAATTTTGGGTATGTTGAGGGAAATAACGACTGTTAAAAACAATTTTTTCGTAAAATTCAAATTTTTCTTATGAAAAGAAGTCTTAATTCATGAAAAAAATTAGGCTTTATTTCATTTGTGTCCGCAATTTTATGGCTATGTAAATGAAGTCAAAATCCCGCACTTTGAATTATTAAATCTTCTCATAAAATTGAGCTCCAGACGGGGAAGAAGTCCCATGAAAGCACTATTGTCTGGACTAATTACCTCAGAAAAGGCAATATCAGGATCCATAAAGATTTTGTAAGACAACACGTACTGGCTATAAATAAAACCTTTGAAAATTTGCTCTCGGAGGTCTTT
Organism: Convolutriloba macropyga; assembly: GCF_964194025.1. Lineage (NCBI taxonomy): Eukaryota > Metazoa > Xenacoelomorpha > Acoela > Convolutidae > Convolutriloba > Convolutriloba macropyga. The sequence continues at coordinate 48,050,009 of NC_134477.1, forward strand.
TTGACGTACTAGAAGATGTGATGCTTATCAGTTTGTTCATGAAATTCTGCTTCCAAAAATGTATACTTTTCCCCTAAGACAAATCAAGCCGATATCCGTACGTGCGCAGTGTCTACATTTGATGTTTGTTTCACTCTAAAAATCTCTCGAGTGAAATCACACGATTTTTTCTCGTGTGATGAAAAATCACACAATTTTTCGTGTGAAAAATGCGTCTCGTGTGATTTCACACGAGAAAATTTTCTTCGTGTGATGAAAAGTTACACGATTTTTCAGGTGAATGAATGTATGAGGAAATGAAGCAATTTTTATAGAAAATTCAGATTTTTTAATCGTCCTAATTTCCTTTAGAACAGACGGCTGATCTATCCATGATAGTTTAATGCTACAATGGGCCTTTTAGTGATTAAAACCAAAGATAATACTTTAAATTCGGGTCTTCGGGTCTTCTCTTCTATTTCTTGCTATTAATTCGTGGCCTCACACTTTTTGAAACAAATTTTTTAAACGTTATGGTGGGAAACGTGTTTTTAATTGTTGGGCCATAAAATTGACCAACTTGAATTCTTTTCGAGTCTTTTCTTCTATTTCTTGCTATTAGCTCGTGGCCTCCAATTTTTTGAAAAAATTTTTTTAAAGGTTATGGTGGGAAAAGTGTTCTTAACTGTTGGGCCATAAAATTGATTAACTTGAATTCTTTTCGTGTCTTCTCTTCTATTTCTTGCTATTAGCTCGTGGCCTCCAATTTTCTGAAACAAATTTTTCAAAAGTTATGGTGGGAAACGTGTTCTTAACTGTTGGGCCATAAAATTGACCAACTTGAATTCTTTCCGTGTCTTCTCTTCTATTTCTTGCTATTAGCTCTTGGCCTCCAATTTTTTGAAATATTTTTTTTAAAGATTATGGTGGCAAAAGTGTTCTTAACTGTTGGGCCATAAAAATTGACCAACTTGATTTCTTTTCGGGTCTTCTCTTCTTTTTCTTGCTATTAGTTTGTGGCCTCCAATTTTTTGAAACAAATTTTTTAAAGGTTATGGTGCGAAAAGTGTTCTTAACTCTTAACCGTTGGGCCATAAAATTGACCAACTTTAATTCTTTTCGTGTCTTCTCTTCTATTTCTTGCTATTAGCTCGTGGCCTCCAATTTTTTGAAACAATTTTTTTTAAAGATTTTAGTGGCAAAGTGTTCTTAACTGTTGGGCCATAAAATGTCCATTTGATTTCTTTTCGTGTCTTCTCTTCTATTTCTTGATATTAGCTCGTGGCCTCCAATTTTTTGAAACAATTTTTTTTAAAGATTATGGTGGCAAAAGTGTTCTTAACTGTTGGGCCACAAAATTGACCAACTTGAATTCTTTTCGGGTCTTCTCTTCTATTTCTTGCTATTAATTCGTGGCCTCCAATTTTTTGAAACAAATTTTTTAAAGGTTATGGTGGGAAAAGTGTTCTTAACCGTTAGGCCATAAAATTGACCAACTTGAATTCTTTTCGAGTCTTCTCTTCTATTTCTTGCTATTACCTCGTGCCCTCCAATTTTTTGAAACAATTTTTTTAATGGTTATGGTGGGAAAAGTGTTCTTATTTGTTGGGCCATAAAATTGATTAACTTGAATTCTTTTCGTGTCTTCTCTTCTATTTCTTTCTATTAGCTCGTGGCCTCCAATTTTTTGAAACAATTTTTTTAAAGGTTTTGGTGGGAAAAGTGTTCTTAACTGTTGGGCCATAAAATTGACCAACTTGAATTCTTTTCGAGTCTTTTCTTCTATTTCTGGCTATTAGCTCGTGGCCTCCAATTTTTTGAAAAAATTTTTTTAAAGGTTATGGTGGGAAAAGTGTTCTTAACTGTTGGGCCATAAAATTGATTAACTTGAATTCTTTTCGTGTCTTCTCTTCTATTTCTTGCTATTAGCTCGTGGCCTCCAATTTTCTGAAACAAATTTTTCAAAAGTTATGGTGGGAAACGTGTTCTTAACTGTTGGGCCATAAAATTGACCAACTTGAATTCTTTCCGTGTCTTCTCTTCTATTTCTTGCTATTAGCTTGTGGCCTCCAATTTTTTGAAACAATTTTTTTAAAGATTATGGTGGCAAAAGTGTTCTTAACTGTTGGGCCATAAAATTGACCAACTTGATTTCTTTTCGGGTCTTCTCTTCTTTTTCTTGCTATTAGTTTGCTGCCTCCAATTTTTTGAAACAAATTTTTTAAAGGTTATGGTGCGAAAAGTGTTCTTAACTCTTAACCGTTGGGCCATAAAATTGACCAACTTTAATTCTTTTCGTGTCTTCTCTTCTATTTCTTGCTATTAGCTCGCGGCCTCCAATTTTTTGAAACAATTTTTTAAAGATTTTAGTGGCAAAGTGTTCTTAACTGTTGGGCCATAAAATGTCCATTTGATTTCTTTTCGTGTCTTCTCTTCTATTTCTTGATATTAGCTCGTGGCCTCCAATTTTTTGAAACAATTTTTTTTAAAGATTATGGTGGCAAAAGTGTTCTTAACTGTTGGGCCACAAAATTGACCAACTTGAATTCTTTTCGGGTTTTCTCTTCTATTTCTTGCTATTAATTCGTGGCCTCCAATTTTTTGAAACAAATTTTTTAAAGGTTATGGTGGGAAAAGTGTTCTTAACCGTTAGGCCATAAAATTTACCAACTTGATTTCTTTTCGTGTCTTCTCTTCTATTTCTTGCTATTACCTCGTGCCCTCCAATTTTTTGGAACAATTTTTTTAAAGGTTATGGTGGGAAAGGTGTTCTTATTTGTTGGGCCATAAAATTGATTAACTTGAATTCTTTTCGTGTCTTCTCTTCTATTTCTTTCTATTAGCTCGTGGCCTCCAATTTTTTGAAACAATTTTTTTAAAGGTTATGGTGGGAAAAGTGTTCTTAACTGTTGGGCCATAAAATTGATTAACTTGAATTCTTTTCGTGTCTTCTCTTCTATTTCTTGCTATTAGCTCGTGGCCTCCAATTTTCTTAAACAAATTTTTCAAAAGTTATAGTGGGAAACGTGTTCTTAACTGTTGGTCCATAAAATTGACCAACTTGAATTCTTTCCGTGTCTTCTCTTCTATTTCTTTCTATTAGCTCGTGGCCTCCAATTTTTGGAAACAAATTTTTTAAAGGTTATGGTGGGAAAAGTGTTCTTAACTGTTGGGCCATAAAATTGACCAACTTGAATTCTTTTCGGGTCTTCTCTTCTATTTCTTGCTATTAATTCGTGGCCTCCATTTTTTTGAAAATTTTTTTAAAGGTTATGGTGGGAAAAGTGTTCTTAGCTGTTGGGCCATAAAATTGACCAACTTGAATTCTTTTCGGGTCTTCTCTTCTATTTCTTGCTATTAATTCGTGGCCTCCAATTTTTTGAAACAAATTATTTAAAGGTTATGGTGGGAAAAGTGTTCTTAACCGTTAGGCCATAAAATTGACCAACTTGAATTCTTTTCGTGTCTTCTCTTCTATTTCTTGCTATTAGCTTGTGCCCTCCAATTTTTTGAAACAATTTTTTTAAAGGTTATGGTGGGAAAAGTGTTCTTATTTGTTGGGTCATAAAATTGATTAACTTGAATTCTTTTCATGTCTTCTCTTCTATTTCTTGCTATTAGCTTGTGGCCTCCAGTTTTCTGAAACAAATTTTTCAAAGGTTATGGAGGGAAACGTGTTCTTAACTGTTGGGCCATAAAATTGACCAACTTGAATTCCCGTGTCTTCTCTTCTATTTCTTGCTATAAGCTCGTGGCCTCCAATTTTTTGAAACAATTTTTTTAAAGATTATGGTGGCAAAAGTGTTCTTAACTGTTGGGCCATAAAATTGACCAAATTGATTTCTTTTTGGGTCTTATCTTCTATTTCTTGCTATTAGTTTGTGGCCTCCTATTTTTTGAAACAATTTTTTTAAAGATTATGGTGGCAAAAGTGTTCTTAACTGTTGGGCCATAAAATTGACCAACTTGAATTCTTTTCGGATCTTATCTTCTATTTCTTGATATTAATTCGTGGCCTCCAATTTTTTGAAACAAATTTTTTAAAGGTTATGGTGGGAAAAGTGTTCTTAACCGTTAGGCCATAAAATTGACCAACTTGAATTCTTTTCGAGTCTTCTCTTCTATTTCTTGCTATTACCTCGTGCCCTCCAATTTTTTGAAACAATTTTTTTAAAGGTTATGGTGGGAAAAGTGTTCTTATTTGTTGGGCCATAAAATTGATTAACTTGAATTCTTTTCGTGTCTTCTCTTCTATTTCTTTCTATTAGCTCGTGGCCTCCAATTTTTTGAAACAATTTTTTTAAAGGTTTTGGTGGGAAAAGTGTTCTTAACTGTTGGGCCATAAAATTGACCAACTTGAATTCTTTTCGAGTCTTTTCTTCTATTTCTGGCTATTAGCTCGTGGCCTCCAATTTTTTGAAAAATTTTTTTTAAAGATTATGGTGAGAAAAGTGTTCTTAACTGTTGGGCCATAAAATTGATTAACTTGAATTCTTTTCGTGTCTTCTCTTCTATTTCTTGCTATTAGCTCGTGGCCTCCAATTTTCTGAAACAAATTTTTCAAAAGTTATGGTGGGAAACGTGTTCTTAACTGTTGGGCCATAAAATTGACCAACTTGAATTCTTTCCGTGTCTTCTCTTCTATTTCTTGCTATTAGCTCGTGGCCTCCAATTTTTTGAAACAATTTTTTTTAAAGATTATGGTGGCAAAAGTGTTCTTAACTGTTGGGCCATAAAATTGACCAACTTGATTTCTTTTCGGGTCTTCTCTTCTTTTTCTTGCTATTAGTTTGCTGCCTCCAATTTTTTGAAACAAATTTTTTAAAGGTTATGGTGCGAAAAGTGTTCTTAACTCTTAACCGTTGGGCCATAAAATTGACCAACTTTAATTCTTTTCGTGTCTTCTCTTCTATTTCTTGCTATTAGCTCGTGGCCTCCAATTTTTTGAAACAATTTTTTAAAGATTTTAGTGGCAAAGTGTTCTTAACTGTTGGGCCATAAAATGTCCATTTGATTTCTTTTCGTGTCTTCTCTTCTATTTTTTGATATTAGCTCGTGGCCTCCAATTTTTTGAAACAATTTTTTTTAAAGATTATGGTGGCAAAAGTGTTCTTAACTGTTGGGCCACAAAATTGACCAACTTGAATTCTTTTCGGGTTTTCTCTTCTATTTCTTGCTATTAATTCGTGGCCTCCAATTTTTTGAAACAAATTTTTTAAAGGTTATGGTGGGAAAAGTGTTCTTAACCGTTAGGCCATAAAATTGACCAACTTGAATTCTTTTCGTGTCTTCTCTTCTATTTCTTGCTATTACCTCGTGCCCTCCAATTTTTTGGAACAATTTTTTTAAAGGTTATGGTGGGAAAGGTGTTCTTATTTGTTGGGCCATAAAATTGATTAACTTGAATTCTTTTCGTGTCTTCTCTTCTATTGCTTTCTATTAGCTCGTGGCCTCCAATTTTTTGAAACAATTTTTTTAAAGGTTATGGTGGGAAAAGTGTTCTTAACTGTTGGGCCATAAAATTGACCAACTTGAATTCTTTCCGTGTCTTCTCTTCTATTTCTTTCTATTAGCTCGTGGCCTCCAATTTTTGGAAACAAATTTTTTAAAGGTTATGGTGGGAAAAGTGTTCTTAACTGTTGGGCCATAAAATTGACCAACTTGAATTCTTTTCGGGTCTTCTCTTCTATTTCTTGCTATTAATTCGTGGCCTCCATTTTTTTGAAAATTTTGTTAAAGGTTATGGTGGGAAAAGTGTTCTTAGCTGTTGGGCCATAAAATTGACCAACTTGAATTCTTTTTGGGTCTTCTCTTCTATTTCTTGCTATTAATTCGTGGCCTCCAATTTTTTGAAACAATTTTTTTAAAGGTTATGGTGGGAAAAGTGTTCTTAACTGTTGGGCCATAAAATTGATTAACTTGAATTCTTTTCGTGTCTTCTCTTCTATTTCTTGCTATTAGCTCGTGGCCTCCAATTTTCTTAAACAAATTTTTCAAAAGTTATAGTGGGAAACGTGTTCTTAACTGTTGGGCCATAAAATTGACCAACTTGAATTCTTTCCGTGTCTTCTCTTCTATTTCTTTCTATTAGCTCGTGGCCTCCAATTTTTGGAAACAAATTTTTTAAAGGTTATGGTGGGAAAAGTGTTCTTAACTGTTGGGCCATAAAATTGACCAACTTGAATTCTTTTCGGGTCTTCTCTTCTATTTCTTGCTATTAATTCGTGGCCTCCATTTTTTTGAAAATTTTGTTAAAGGTTATGGTGGGAAAAGTGTTCTTAGCTGTTGGGCCATAAAATTGACCAACTTGAATTCTTTTTGGGTCTTCTCTTCTATTTCTTGCTATTAATTCGTGGCCTCCAATTTTTTGAAACAAATTATTTAAAGGTTATGGTGGGAAAAGTGTTCTTAACCGTTAGGCCATAAAATTGACCAACTTGAATTCTTTTCGTGTCTTCTCTTCTATTTCTTGCTATTAGCTTGTGCCCTCCAATTTTTTGAAACAATTTTTTTAAAGGTTATGGTGGGAAAAGTGTTCTTATTTGTTGGGTCATAAAATTGATCAACTTGAATTCTTTTCATGTCTTCTCTTCTATTTCTTGCTATTAGCTTGTGGCCTCCAGTTTTCTGAAACAAATTTTTCAAAGGTTATGGAGGGAAACGTGTTCTTAACTAATGGGCCATAAAATTGACCAACTTGAATTCCCGTGTCTTCTCTTCTATTTCTTGCTAAAAGCTCGTGGCCTCCAATTTTTTGAAACAATTTTTTTAAAGATTATGGTGGCAAAAGTGTTCTTAACTGTTGGGCCATAAAATTGACCAAATTGATTTCTTTTCGGGTCTTATCTTCTATTTCTTGCTATTAGTTTGTGGCCTCCTATTTTTTGAAACAATTTTTTTAAAGATTATGGTGGCAAAAGTGTTCTTAACTGTTGGGCCATAAAATTGACCAACTTGAATTCTTTTCGGATCTTATCTTCTAATTCTTGATATTAATTCGTGGCCTCCAAGTTTTTGAAACAAATTTTTTAAAGGTTATGGTGGGAAAAGTGTTCTTAACCGTTGGGCCATAAAATTGACCAACTTGATTTCCTCTCGTGTCTTCGCTTCTATTTCTTGCTGTTAGCTCGTGGCCTCCAATTTTTTGAAACAATTTTTTTAAAGATTATAGTGGCAAATGTTTTCTTAACTGTTGGGCCATAAAATGACCAACTTGATTTCTTTTCGTGTCTTCCCTTCTATTTCTTGCTATTAGCTCGTGGGCTCCAATTTTTTGAAACAATTTTTTTGAAGATTATGGTGGCAAAAGTGTTCTTAACTGTTGGGCCATAAAATTGACCAACTTGAATTCTCTTCGGGTCTTCTCTTCTATTTCTTGCTATTAATTCGTGGCCTCCAATTTTTTGAAACAAACTTTTTAAAGGTTATAGTGGGAAAATGTTCTGAACCGTTGGGCCATAAAATTGACCAACTTGAATTCTTTTCGTGTCTTGTCTTCTATTTATTGCTATTAGCTCGTGCCCTCCAATTTTTTGAAACAATTTTTTTAAAGGTTAGGGTGGGAAAAGTGTTCTTATTTGTTGGGCCATAAAATTGATTAACTTGAATTCTTTTCGTGTCTTCTCTTCTATTTCTTGCTATTAGCTCGTGGCCTACAATTTTCTGAAACAAATTTTTTAAAGGTTATGGTGGGAAACGTGTTCTTAACTGTTGGGCCATAAAATTGACCAACCTGAATTCTTTCCGTGTCTTCTCTTCTATTTCTTGCTATTAGCTCGTGGCCTACAATTTTCTGAAACAAATTTTTTAAAGATTATGGTGGCAAAAGTGTTCTTAACTGTTGGGACATAAAATTGACTAAACTGATTTCTTTTCGTGTCTTCTCTTCTATTTCTTGCTATTAGTTTGTGGCCTCCAATATTTTGAAACAATTTTTTTTAAAGATTATGGTGGCAAAAGTGTTCTCAACTGTTGGGCCATAAAATTGACCAACTTGAATTCTTTTCGGGTCTTCTCTTCTATTTCTTGCTATTAATTCGTGGCCTCCAATTTTTTGAAACAAATTTTTTAAAGGTTCTGGTGGGAAAAGTGTTCTTAACCGTTGGGCTATAAAATTGACCAACTTGATTTCTTTTCGGGTCTTCTCTTCTATTTCTTGCTATTAGCTCGTGGCCTCCAATTTTTCGAAACAATTTTTTTAAAGATTATGGTGGCAAAAGTGTTCTTAACTGTTGGGACATAAAATTGACTAAGCTGATTTCTTTTCGTGTCTTCTCTTCTATTTCTTGCTATTAGTTTGTGGCCTCCAATATTTTGAAACAATTTTTTTAAAAGATTATGGTGGCAAAAGTGTTCTTAACTGTTGGGCCATAAAATGACCAACTTGATTTCTTTTCGTGTCTTCTCTTCTATTTCTTGCTATTAGCTCGTGGCCTCCAATTTTTTGAAACAATTTTTTTAAAGATTTTGGTGGCAAAAGTGTTCTTAACTGTTGGGCTATAAAATGACCAACTTGATTTCTTTTCGTGTCTTCTCTTCTATTTCTTGCTATTAGCTCGTGGCCTCCAATTTTTTGAAACAAATTTTTTAAAGGTTATGGTGGCAAAAGTGTTCTTAACTGTTGGGCCATAAAATTGACCAAAGTGATTTCTTTTCGGGTCTTATCTTCTATTTCTTGCTATTAGTTTGTGACCTCCAATTTTTTGAAACAATTTTTTTAAAGATTATGGTGGCACAAGTGTTCTTAACTGTTGGGCCATAAAATTGACCAACTTGAATTCTTTCCGGATCTTATCTTCTATTTCTTGCTATTAATTCGTGGCCTCCAATTTTTTGAAACAAATTTTTTAAAGGTTATGGTGGGAAAAGTGTTCTTAACCGTTGGGCCATAAAATTGACCAACTTGAATTTCTCTCGTGTCTTCGCTTCTATTTCTTGCTATTAGCTCGTGGCCTCCAATTTTTTGAAACAATTTGTTTAAAGATTATAGTGGCAAAAAAGTTCTTAACTGTTGGGCCATAAAATGACCAACTTGATTTCTTTTGGTGTCTTCTCTTCTATTTCTTGCTATTAGCTCGTGGTCTCCAATTTTTTGAAACAATTTTTTTAAAGGTTATGGTGGGAAAAGTGTTCTTATTTGTTGGGCCATAAAATTGATTAATTTGAATTCCTCTCGTGTCTTCGCTTCTATTTCTTGCTATTAGCTCGTGGCCTCCAATTTTTTGAAACAATTTTTTTGAAGATTATGGTGGCAAAAGTGTTCTTAACTGTTGGGCCATAAAATTGACCAACTTGAATTCTCTTCGGGTCTTCTCTTCTATTTCTGCTATTAATTCGTGGCCTCCAATTTTTTGAAACAAATTTTTTAAAGGTTATGGTGGGAAAATGTTCTTAACCGTTGGGCCATAAAATTGACCAAATTGAATTCTTTTCGTGTCTTGTCTTCTATTTCTTGCTATTAGCTCGTGCCCTCCAATTTTTTGAAACAATTTTTTTAAAGGTTAGGGTGGGAAAAGTGTTCTTATTTGTTGGGCCATAAAATTGATTAACTTGAATTCTTTTCGTGTCTTCTCTTCTATTTCTTGCTATTAGCTCGTGGCCTACAATTTTCTGAAACAAATTTTTTAAAGGTTATGGTGGGAAACGTTTTCTTAACCGTTGGGCCATAAAATTGACCAACTTGAATTCTTTTCGGATCTTATCTTCTATTTCTTGCTATTAATTCGTGGCCTCCAATTTTTTGAAACAAATTTTTTAAAGGTTATGGTGGGAAAAGTGTTCTTAACCGTTGGGCCATAAAATTGACCAACTTGAATTCCTCTCGTGTCTTCGCTTCTATTTCTTGCTATTAGCTCGTGGCCTCCAATTTTTTGAAACAATTTTTTGGAAGATTATGGTGGCAAAAATGTTCTTAACTGTTGGGCCATAAAATTGACCAACTTGAATTCTCTTCGGTCTTCTCTTCTATTTCTTGCTATTAATTCGTGGCCTCCATTTTTTTGAAATAAATTTTTTAAAGGTTATGGTGCGAAAATGTTCTTAGCCGTTGGGCCATAAAATTGACCAACTTGAATTCTTTTCGTGTCTTGTCTTCTATTTCTTGCTATTAGCTCGTGCCCTCCAATTTTTTGAAACAATTTTTTTAAAGGTTAGGGTGGGAAAAGTGTTCTTATTTGTTGGGCCATAAAATTGATTAACTTGAATTCTTTTCGTGTCTTCTCTTCTATTTCTTGCTATTAGCTCGTAGCCTACAATTTTCTGAAACAAATTTTTTAAAGGTTATGGTGGGAAACGTGTTCTTAACTGTTGGGCCATAAAATTGACCAACTTGAATTCTTTCCGTGTCTTCTCTTCTATTTCTTGCTATTAGCTCGTGGCCTCCAATTTTTTGAAACAATTTTTTTAAAGATTATGGTGGCAAAATTGTTCTTAACTGTTGGGACATAAAATTGACTAAACTGATTTCTTTTCGGGTCTTCTCTTCTATTTCTTGCTATCAGCTCGTGGCCTCCAATATTTTGAAACAATTTTTTTTAAAGATTATGGTGGCAAAAGTGTTCTTAACTGTTGGGCCATAAAATTGACCAACTTGAATTCTTTTCGGGTCTTCTCTTCTATTTCTTGCTATTAGCTCGTGGCTTCCAATTTTTTGAAACAATTTTTTTAAAGATTATAGTGGCAAAATATTCTTAACTGTTGGGCCATAAAATGACCAACTTGATTTCTTTTCGTGTCTTCTCTTCTATTTCTTGCTATTAGCTTGTGGCCTCCAATTTTTTGAAACAATTTTTTTTTTATTGATTATGGTGCCAAAAGTGTTCTTAAGTGTTGGGCCATAAAATGACCAACTTGATTTCTTTTCATGTCTTCTCTTCTATTTCTTGCTATTAGCTCGTGGCCTCCAATTTTTTGAAACAATTTTTTTAAAGATTACGGTTGCAAAAGTTTTCTTAACTGTTGGGCCATAAAATTGATCAACTTGAATTCTCTTCGGGTCTTCTCTTCTATTTCTTGCTATTAATTCGTGGCCTCCAATTTTTTGAAACAAATTTTTTAAAGCTTATTGTGGGAAAATGTTCTTAACAGTTGGGCCAAAAAATTGACCAACTTGAATTCTTTTCGTGTCTTGTCTTCTATTTGTTGCTATTAGCTCGTGCCCTCCAATTTTTTGAAACAATTTTTTGAAGGTTAGGTTGGGAAAAGTGTTCTTATTTGTTAGGCCATAAAATTGATTATCTTGATTTCTTTTCGTGTCTTCTCTTCTATTTCTTGCTATTAGCTCGTGGCCTACAATTTTCTGAAACAATTTTTTTAAAGCTATAGTGGGAAACGTGTTCTTAACTGTTGGGCCATAAAATTGACCAACTTGAATTCTTTCCGTGTCTTCTCTTCTATTTCGTGCTGTTAGCTCGTGGCCTCCAATTTTTTGAAACAATTTTTTTAAAGATTATGGTGGCAAAAGTGTTCTTAACTGTTGGGACATAAAATTGACTAAACTGATTTCTTTTCGGGTCTTCTCTTCTTTTTCTTGCTATTAGCTCGTGGCCTACATTTTTCTGAAACAAATTTTTTAAAGGTTATGGTGGGAAACGTGTTCTTAACTGTTGGGCCATAAAATTGACCAACTTGAATTCTTTCCGTGTCTTCTCTTCTATTTCTTGCTATTAGCTCGTGGCCTCCAATTTTTTGAAACAATTTTTTTTAAAAATTATGGTGGCAAAAGTGTTCTTAACTGTTGGGCCATAAAACTGACCAACTTGAATTCTTTTTTCGGGTCTTCTCTTTTATTTCTTGCTATTAATTCGTGGCCTCCAATTTTTTCAAATAAATTTTTTAAACGTTATGGTGGGAAAAATGTTTTGAACCGTTGGGTCATAAAATTGACCAACCTGAATTCTTTTCGTGTCTTCTCTTCTATTTCTTGCTATTAACTCGTGCCCTACAATTTTTTGAATCAATTTTTTTAAAGGTCATGGTGGGAAAAGTGTTCTTATTTGTTGGGCCATAAAATTGATTAACTTGAATTCTTTTCGTGTCTTCTCTTCTATTTCTTGCTATTAGCTCGTGGCCTCCAATTTTCTGAAACAAATTTTTTAAAGATTATGGTGGCAAAAGTGTTCTTAACTGTTGGGCCATAAAATTGACCAACTTGAATTCTTTTCGGGTCTTCTCTTCTATTTCTTGCTATTAATTCGTGGCCTCCAATTTTTTGAAACAAATTTTTCAATGGTTATAGTGGCAAAAGTGTTCTTAACTGTTGGGCCATAAAATGACCAACTTGATTTCTTTTCGTGTCTTCTCTTCTATTTCTTGCTATTAGCTCGTGGCCTCCAAATTTTTGAAATTTTTTTTTAAAGATTATGGTGGCAATAGTGTTCTTAACTGTTGGGCCATGAAATTGACCAACTTGAACTCTTTTCGGGTCCTCTCTTCTATTTCTTGCTATTAATTCGTGGCCTTCAATTTTTTGAATCAAATTTTTTAAAGGTTATGGTGGGAAAAGCGTTCTTAACCGTTGGGCCATAAAATTGACCAACTTGAATTCCTTTCGTGTCTTTGCTTCTATTTCTCGCTATTAGCTCTTGGCCTCTAAGTTTTTGAAACAATTTTTTTTGAAGATTATAGTGGCAAAAGTGTACTTAACTGTTGGGCCATAAAATGACCAACTTGATTTCTTTTCGTGTCTTCTCTTCTATTTCTTGCTATTAGCTCGTGCCCTCCAATTTTTTGAAACAATTTTTTTTAAAGATTATGGTGGCAAAAGTGTTCTTAACTGTTGGGCCATAAAATTGACCAACTTGAATTCTTTTCGGGTCTTCTCTTCTATTTCTTGCTATTAATTCGTGGCCTCCAATTTTTTGAAACAAATTTTTTAAAGGTTATAGTGGCAAAAGTGTTCTTAACTGTTGGGCCATAAAATGACCAACTTGATTTCTTTTTGTGTCTTCTCTTCTGTTTCTTGCTATTAGCTCGTGGCCTCCAAATTTTTGAATTTTTTTTAAAGATTATGGTGGCAAAAGTGTTCTTAACTGTTGGGCCATAAAATTGACCAACTTGAATTCTTTTCGGGTCTTCTCTTCTATTTCTTGCTATTAATTCGGGGCCTCCAATTTTTTGAAACAAATTTTTTAAAGGTTATGGTGGGAAAAGTGTTCTTAACCGTTGGGCCATAAAATTGACCAACTTGAATTCCTTTCGTGTCTTCGCTTCTATTTCTTGCTATTAGCTCGTGGCCTCTAAGTTTTTGAAACAATTTTTTTTAGGATTATAGTGGCAAAAGTGTTCTTAACTGTTGAGCCATAAAATGACCAACTTGATTTCTTTTCGTGTCTTCTCTTCTATTTCTTGCTATTAGCTCGTGGCCTCCAATGTTTTGAAACAATTTTTTTAAAGATTATGGTGGCGAAAGTGTTCTTAACTGTTGGGCCGTAAAATTGACCAACTTGAATTCTTTTCGGGTCTTCTCTTCTATTTCTTGCTATTAATTCGTGGCCTCCAATTTTTTGAAACAAATTTTTTAAAGGTTATGGTGGGAAAAATGTTCTTGACCGTTGGGCCATAAAATTGACCAACTTGAATTCTTTTCGTGTCTTCCCTTCTATTTCTTGCTATTACCTCGTGGCCTCCAATTTTTTGAAACAATTTTTTTAAAGATTATGGTGGCAAAAGTGTTCTTAACTGTTGGGCCATAAAATTGACCAATTTGAATTCTTTTCGGGTCTTCTCTTCTATTTCTTGCTATTAGCTCGTGCCCTCCAATTTTTTGAAACAATTTTTTTAAAGATTATGGTGGCAAAAGTGTTCTTAACTGTTGGGCCATAAAATTGACCAACTTGAATTCTTTTCGGGTCTTCTCTTCTATTTCTTGCCACTAATTCGTTGCCTCCAATTTTTTGAAACAAATTTTTTAAAGGTTATAGTGGCAAAAGTGTTCTTAACTGTTGGGCCATAAAATGACCAACTTGATTGGTTTTCGTGTCTTCTCTTCTGTTTCTTGCTATTAGCTCGTGGCCTCCAAATTTTTGAAATTTTTTTCTGAAGATTATGGTGGCAAAATTGTTCTTAACTGTTGGGCCATAAAATTGACCAACTTGAATTCTTTTCGGGTCTTCTCTTCTATTTCTTGCTATTAATTCGTGGCCTCCAATTTTTCGAAACAAATTTTTTAAAGGTTATGGTGGGAAAAGTGTTCTTAACCGTTGGGCCATAAAATTGACCAACTTGAATTCCTTTCGTGTCTTCGCTTCTATTTCTTGCTATTAGCTCGTGGCCTCTAAGTTTTTGAAACAATTTTCTTTAAGATTATAGTGGCCAAAGTGATCTTAACTGTTGGGCCATAAAATGACCAACTTGATTTCTTTTCGTGTCTCCTCTTCTATTTCTTGCTATTAGCTCGTGGCCTCCAATGTTTTGAAACAAATTTTTTAAAGATTATGGTGGCGAAAGTGTTCTTAACTGTTGGGCCGTACAATTGACCAACTTGAATTCTTTTCGGGTCTTCTCTTCTGTTTCTTGCTATTAATTCGTGGCCTCCAATTTTTTGAAACAAATTTTTTAAAGGTTATTGTGGGAAAAATGTTCTTGACCGTTGGGCCATAAAATTGACCAACTTGAATTCTTTTCGTGTCTTCTCTTCTATTTCTTGCTATTAGCTCGTGCCCTCCAATTTTTTGAAACAATTTTTTTAATGGTTATGGTGGGAAAAGTGTTCTTATTTGTTGGGCCATAAAATTGATTAACTTGAATTCTTTTCGTGTCTTCTCTTCTGTTTCTTGCTATTAGCTCGTGGCCTCCAATTTTCTGAAACAAATTTTTTAAAGTTTATGGTGGGAAACGTGTTCTTAACTGTTGGGCCATAAAATTGGCCAACTTGAATTCTTTCCGTGTCTTCTCTTCTATTTCTTGCTATTAGCTCGTGGACTCCAATTTTTTGAAACAATTTTTTTAATGGTTATGGTGAAAAAGTGTTCTTATTTGTTGGGCCATAAAATTGATTAACTTGAATTATTTTCGTGTTTTCTCTTCTATTTCTTGCTATTAGCTCGTGGCCTCCAATTTTCTGAAACAAATTTTTTGAAGTTTTTGGTGGGAAACGTGTTCTTAACTGTTGGGCCATAAAATTGGCCAACTTGAACTCTTTCCGTGTCTTCTCTTCTATTTCTTGCTATTAGCTCGTGGACTCCAATTTTTTGAAACAATTTTTTAAAGATTATGGTGGCAAAAGTGTTCTTAACTGTTGGGACATAAAATTGACCAAATTGATTTCTTTTCGGTTCTTCTCTTCTATTTCTTGCTATTAGTTTGTGGCCTCCAATTTTTTGAAACAATTTTTTGAAAGATTATGGTGGCAAAAGTGTTCTTAACTGTTGGGCCATAAAATTGACCAACTTGAATTCTTTTTGGCTCTTCTCTTCTATTTCTTGCTATTAGCTCGTGGCCTCCAAATTTTTGAAACATTTTTTTTAAAAATTATGGTGGCAAAAGTGTTCTTAACTGTTGGGCCATAAAACTCACCAACTTGAATTCTTTTCGGGTCTTCTCTTCTATTTCTTGCTATTAATTCGTGGCCTCCAATTTTTTGAAACAAAATTTTTTAAAGGTTCTGGTGGGAAAAGTGTTCTTAACCGTTGGGCCATAAAATTGACCAACTTGATTTCTTTTCGGGTCTTCTCTTCTATTTTTTGCTATTAGCTCGTGGCCTCCAAATTTTTGAAACAATTTTTTTAAAGGTTATGGTGGGAAAAGTGTTCTTATTTGTTGGGCCATAAAATTGATTAACTTGAATTCTTTTTTTGTCTTCTCTTCTATTTCTTGCTATTAACTCGTGCCCTCCAATTGTTTGAAAAAATTTATTTAAAGGTTATGGTGGGAAAAGTGTTCTTTTTTCTTGGGCCATAAAATTGATTAACTTGAATTCTTTTCGTGTCTTCTCTTCTATTTCTTGCTATTAGCTCGTGGCCTCCAATTTTTTGAAACAATTTTTTTAAAGATTATAGTGGCAAAAGTGTTCTTAACTGTTGGGCCATAAAATGACCAACTTGATTTCTTTTCGGGTCTTCTATTTCTTGCTATTAGCTCGTGGCCTCCAAGTTTTTGAAACAATTTTTTTAAAGGTTATGGTGGCAAAAGTGTTCTTAACTGTTAGGCCATAAAATTGACCAAATTGATTTCTTTTCGGGTCTTCTCTTCTATTTCTTGCTATTATTTTGTGGCCTCCAATTTTTTGAAACAATTTTTTTAAAGATTATGGTGGTAAAAGTGTTCTTAACTGTTGGGCCATAAAATTGACCAACTTGAATTCTTTTCGGGTCTTCTCTTCTATTTGTTGCTATTAGCTCGTGGCCTCCAAATTTTTGAAATAATTTTTTTAAAGATTATGGAGGCAAAAGTGTTCTTAACTGTTGGGCCATAAAACTGACCAACTTGAATTGTTTTCGGGTCTTCTCTTCTATTTCTTGCTATTAATTCGTGGCCTCCAATTTTTTGAAACAAATTTTTTAAAAGTTATGGTGGGAAAAGTGTTCTTAACCGTTGGGCCATAAAATTGACCAACTTGAATTCTTTTCGTGTCTTCTCTTCTATTTCTTGCTATTAGCTCGTGGCCTCCAATTTTATTGAAACAATTTTTTTCAAAGCTTATAGTGGCAAAAGTGTTCTTAACTGTTGGGCCAAAAAATGAACAACTTGATTTCTGTTCGTGTCTTCTCTTCTATTTCTTGCTATTAGCTCGTGGCATCCAGTTTTTTTAAACAATTTTTTTAAAGATTATGGTGGCAAAAGTGTTATTAACTGTTGGCCATAAAATGACCAACTTGAATTCTTTTCGTGTCTTCTCTTCTATTTCTTGCTATTAGCTCGTGCCCTCCAATTTTTTTAAACATTTTTTTAAAGATTATGGTGGCAAAATGTTCTTAACTGTTGGGCCATAAAATTCACCAACTTGAATTCTTTTCGGGTCTTTTCTTCTATTTCTTGCTATTAGCTCGTGGCCTCCAAGTTTTTAAAACAATTTTTTTAAAGGTTATGGTGGCAAAAGTGTTCTTATCTGTTAGGCCATAAAATTGACCAAATTGATTTCTTTTCGGGTCTTCTCTTCTATTTCTTGCTATTAGTTTGTGGCCTCCAATTTTTTGAAACAATTTTTTTAAAGATTATGGTGGCAAAAGTGTTCTTAACTGTTGGGCCATAAAATTGAACAACTTGATTTCTTTTCGGGTCTTCTCTTCTATTTGTTGCTATTAGCTCGTGGCCTCCAAGTTTTTGAAATAATTTTTTTAAAGATTATGGAGGCAAAAGTGTTCTTAACTGTTGGGCCATAAAACTGACCAACTTGAATTGTTTTCGGGTCTTCTCTTCTATTTCTTGCTATTAATTCGTGGCCTCCAATTTTTTGAAACAAATTTTTTAAAGGTTATGGTGGGAAAAGTGTTCTTAACCGTTGGGCCATAAAATTGACCAACTTGAATTCTTTTCGTGTCTTCTCTTCTATTTCTTGCTATTAGCTCGTGGCCTCCAATTTTATTGAAACAATTTTTTTCAAAGCTTATAGTGGCAAAAGTGTTCTTAACTGTTGGGCCATAAAATGAACAACTTGATTTCTGTTCGTGTCTTCTCTTCTATTTCTTGCTATTAGCTCGTGGCATCCATTTTTTTGAAACAATTTTTTTAAAGATTATGGTGGCAAAAGAGTTATTAACTGTTGGTCCATAAAATGACCAACTTGAATTCTTTTCGTGTCCTCTCTTCTATTTCTTGCTATTAATTCGTGGCCTCCAATTTTTTGAAACAAATTTTTTAAAGGTTATTGTGGGAAAAATGTTCTTAACCGTTGGGCCATAAAAATTGACCAACTTGAATTCTTTTCGTGTCTTCTCTTCTATTTCTTGCTATTAGCTCGTGGCCTCCAATTTTATTGAAACAATTTTTTTAAAGATTATGGTGGCAAAAGAGTTATTAACTGTTGGTCCATAAAATGAACAACTTGATTTCTGTTCGTGTCTTCCCTTCTATTTCTTGCTATTAGCTCGTGGCATCCAATTTTTTGAAACAATTTTTTTAAAGATTATGGTGGCAAAAGTGTTCTTAACTGTTGGGCCATAAATTTGACCAACTTGAATTCTTTTCGGGTCTTATCTTCTATTTCTTGATATTAATTCGTGGCCTCCAATTTTTTTAAACATTTTTTTAAAAGATTATGGGGGCAAAATGTTCTTAACTGTTGGGCCATAAAATTCACCATCTTGAATTCTTTTCGGGTCTTCTCTTCTTTTTCTTGCTAATAGCTCGTGGCCTCCAATTTTTTGAAACAATTTTTTTAAAGATTATTGTGGCAAAAGTGTTCTTAACTGTTGGGCCATAAAATTGGCCAATTTGAATTCTTTTGGTGTCTTCTCTTCTATTTCTTGCTATTAGCTCTTGGCCTCCAGTTTTTTGAAACAATATTTTTAAGATTATGGTGGCAAAAGTGTTCTTAACTGTTGGGCCATAAAGTTGACCAACTTCAATTCTTTTCGGGTCTTCTCTTCTATTTCTTGCTATTAATTCGTGGCCTCCAATTTTTTGAAACAATTTTTTTAAAGATCATGGTGCGAAAACTGTTCTTAACTGTTGGGCCATAAAATTGACAAACTTGAATTCTTTCCGTGTCTTCTCTTCTATTTCTTGTTATTAGCTCGTGGCCTCCAATTTTTTGAAATAAATTTTTTAAAGGTTATGGTGGGTAAAGTGTTCTTAACCGTTGGGCCATAAAATTGACCAACTTGAATTCTTTTCGGGTCTTCTCTTCTATTTCTTGCTATTAGCTCGCGGCCTCCAATTTCTTGAAACAATTTTTTTTAAAGGTTATGATGCAAAAAGTGTTCTTAACCGTTGAGACGTAAAATTGACCAACTTGAATTCTTTTCGTGTCTTCTCTTCTATTTCTTGCTATTAGCTCGTGGCCTCCAATTTTTTGAAACATTTTTTTTAAAGATTATGGTGGAAAAGGTGTTCCTAGCTGTTGGGCCATAAAATTGACCCACTTGAATTCTTTTTGGGACTTCTCTTCTGTTTCTTGCTATTAGCTCGTGGCCTCCATTTTTTTGAAACAATTTTTTTGAAGATTATGGAGGCAAAAGTGTTCTTAACTGTTGGGCCATAAAATTGACCAACTTGAATTCTTTTCGTGTCTTCTCTTCTATTTCTTGCTATTAGCGCGTGGCCTCCATTTTTTTGAAACAATTTTTTGAAACAATTTTTTTGAAGATTATGGAGGCAAAAGTGTTCTTAAATGTTGGGCCATAAAATTGACCAACTTGAATTCTTTTCGGGTCTTCTCTTCTATTTCTTGCAATTAGTCGGTCGTTAGATACGTAAATGAATAAAATTTCTACAAACAGCACAAACAACAAGTGGTTTTTCGGGCAACGGCACCTTTTTTGAACGAGTTTTAAAAAAGCAATACATGATTTCTCATGTGAGATCACATAAAAAATCATGTTGCGACACACGTTTTTTCAGTTAAAAAGTGACACACGAGAAAATTGGAATTTACGTGATTTTTCGTGTGAAATCACACGAATCTCTCGGGTTGGCCTTCACGAGTTTTCATGTGATTCACACGAGTTTTTACGTAATTTCTCATGTAAAGTCACGCGATTTTTAGTGTGAGCCCACATAATTTTTCGGGGTTTTTCACATGATTTTTCGGTAATTTTCACGCGAAAAATTGTGTAAAATTTT
Organism: Convolutriloba macropyga; assembly: GCF_964194025.1. Taxonomy (NCBI): domain Eukaryota; kingdom Metazoa; phylum Xenacoelomorpha; order Acoela; family Convolutidae; genus Convolutriloba; species Convolutriloba macropyga. Next base: position 48,069,707 of record NC_134477.1, read on the forward strand.
ATGTAAAAATACACGATTTTTCGTGTATAAACCCCCAAAAAATCGCGTGGGCTCACATGAAAAAACGTGTGATGTTAACTGAGAAATCACGTGAAAACTCATGTGATTCACATGAAAACTTGTGAAAAGCCAACCCGATATCTCGTGTGTCACCTTTTAACCGAAAAATCGTGTGTTGGCACATGATTTTTTATGGGATCTCACGCGAAAAAAGCTTAGAGTGTTGACCGGTCATTTTTTTGTCAAATTTCTTAAACGTCGTGAAAGAAATCACTGATGAGTCTCTCTCAACTTGAGGACAACCGCAGTAATTGAGAAATTTAAATCGCTCATATTTTGGTCCAGAATAAGTAGTTCATTCTTATACATCTGCGCAATTTCCTTTCATGTATCACCGAAAACATTTTCGGTTATAGCTTACTCTGTATTTTGCTTTTGTTTTAAAAGCCGTACCCTCAAAATTCACTTTTTATGTTTCTACTATAACACTCCTAATGTAACAGCTTCATTTTTCTTTAGAGTTTGTGGGAAAATTTTTGCATCTGTAGCCTTTTTAGAATAAGTTGTTTAAGCATATCATTTTTCTTCAATTTGTAGAAACGTATTTTCCTGCTTCACGTATTTTTGAAGGCGTTAGATCTGTCACGTAGATAGTAAAAACCCTTCAGATATTTTTAATTAGACCAAAAATAAGGCCAACCCGATTTCTCGTATGTCACTTTTTAACTGAAAAATCGTGTGTTGGCACATCATTTTTTATGTGATCTCACGCGAGAAAAATTAAGAGTGTTGACCGGTCATTTTTTTTGTCAAATTTCTTAAACGTCGTGAAAGAAATCACTGATGAATCTCTCTGAACTTGAGGACAACCGCAGTAATTGCGAAATTTAAATCGCTCATACTTTGGTTTAGAATAAGTACTTCATTCCTTTGCATCTGCGCGATTTCTTTTCATGTACCACGGAAAACATTTTCTGTTATAGCTTACTCTGTATTTTGCTTTTGTTTTAAAAGCCGTACCCTCAAAATTCACTTTTTATGTTTGTACTATAACACTCCTAATGTAACAGCTTCATTTTTCTTTAGAGTTTGTGGGAAAATTTTTCCATCTGCAGCATTTTTAGAATAAGTTGTTTAAGCATATCATTTTGCTTCAATTTGTAGAAACGTATTTTCCTGCTTCACGTATTTTTGAAGCCGTTAGATCTGTCACGTAGAGTATAAGCCCTTCAGATATTTTTAGTTAGAGCCCTCAAAACTGTTACCTTTCTCGGCAGTTTTCTAAGATTTTTCTACGCGTTCTTTCGAACAGAACTGTATCTGTACTCATATTAGTTGAGTTTGTAATAGCGTTTCTCAAAAATGTTTCTAAAATATTGATCAATAGATTATTTTCTGATTATTAATAAACTGATTGTTTTCAAATGTCTTACCCCTATTTGGTAGATTAGTGAATTGAGTGCCAACTTCAAATTGAAGTTCTGCTTATTTGGCTATTTCAATGCAGGTTAGGCGCGTCTCTTATGGTCTGTATTAACTGATCACGCTCGACCGATTGATCTGCAGTCTCGAATTGTCGCTTCAAAGACTTCATTTTAATGAGGAGTAGGATATTAGGCGAAAACTTAAATATATTTTTTGTAGGCATGAGGCAAAATGTTTGAACTAAAGTTTTGTAGCCATAAAGCGAATACCAATTTATCCACTTGTATGCGGTACTTCAAAATACACTTGACGCTATAAAGTACTCAAGTGTCCTTAACAAATGTATCTACATGATATTAGTTAACAAAAACGATCGCGAATCGAATTTTTGTATCTTTTCCATTTGTGCACCCCAGTACGTTATGCGTCCCCAGTTAGAGAGCACATGCCACTATTTATTAAATCATTATGTAAAAATATGGCACATGCGTCGGGGGTGCAAATAATATGCGCCCACTAAGTTGAGGGGGCACAAACGAAAAAGATCCGAATTTTTTTACATTGATCATTTGTAGCTCATCATTTTATGTCCGCCACTTTTTATGGCATCATCTCTCTGTTTTTTTTCGTTCCATTGCTCTGAACTGTTTACAAAGAGCAATGAATATTTTTATCATCCTTTCGACTCTTACCTTTCTTTTATCGCCAATTTTTTTTTGCCGGATTGTTACCAAGGGGCAAAAATAAACTTAAAAAATGATTCATTTTAAATGTGCTTTATTTACTCATTTTTGTGTAAAAAAAGTTGTTAAGGATACTTGAGTACCCTATAAGGTCTAGCGGTTGTTTAAAGTACCGCTTATTAGTGTTTTAATTGGTATTAGCCTAAATTCCACGAAATTTTGTTTCAAAGTTTTTGGCTAAGGGCTAAAGAAAACTTGTTTGCCTAATCATATTTTCACCAAATATCCTATCCCCCAGTTTATTATTATGTTCAGTGAACTGACCAACGATTTGTCAGCATGCATTATATAAGCGAGTTCCACTTGATTAAATTATGCATTCTTCTTGAAGTTTTTTTTGCATCTGTAGCATTTTTAGTACAAGCTGTTTAAGCATGTCATTTTGCGTCAATTTATAGAAACGCGTTTTAATGCTTCACGTATTTTTGAAGGCACTGGATCTGTCACGTAGATAGTAAAAGCCCTCCAGATATTCTTAATTAGAGTCCCCCAAAAGAGTTAAATTTCTAGGCTGTTTTCTAAGATTTTACCATGCGTTCTTTCGAACAGAACTGAAACTTTACTTATATAAGTTGACTTTATATTAGAATTTCTCAAAAAGTTTTTAAAATGTTGATCAATAGATTATTTTCTGATTATTTATAAACTGATTGTTTTCATTTTTTTTATTCCTATTTGGTAGCTTAGTGAATTGAGTGCCAACTTCAAATTGAAGTTTTGCTTATTTGGTTATTTCAAAGCAGGCTAAGCGCGTCTTTTATGGTCTGTATTAAGTGATCACGCTCGACCGATTGATCTACAGCCTTGAAATGTTGCTTCATAAACTTCATTTTAATGAAGCGTATGATATTAGGCGAAAACTTAAAATTATTTTTATTAGACATGAGGCAAAATGTTTGATTTAATGTTTTGTCGTCATCAAGCGAATACCATTTAACCCATTTATAAGCGGTACTTTAAAATCCACTTGACGCTATAAAGTACACAAGCGTCTTTAACAAATGTATCTACATGATATTAGTTAACAAAAACGATCGCAAATCGAAATTTTGGATCTCTTCTCTTTTTGCCTCCCCAGTACGTTATTCGCCCCCAGTTACAGAGTGCGTGCCACTACATAGTTAAAACTTATGTAAAAATATGGCATATGCGTCGGGTGTTCAAATAATATGCGCCCAACAATAAGCTTGGGGAGGCACAAACGTTTTTTCATTGATCATTTGTATCGCTTCATTTTATGTCCGGCACTTTTTATGGCATCATTTCTCTGTTTTGTTTTTACGTTCTATTACTCAAAACTGTTTAGAAAGAGCAATGAGTGCTTTTATCATGTTTTCGACTTTAACTTTTGTTTTTTCGCCAAATTTTTTTGCCGGATTGTTACCGAGGGACAAAAATAAACTTAAAAAATGATTCATTTTAAAGGTGATATTTTAATCCATTTTCATGTAAAAAGATTTGTTAAGGACACTTGAGTGACTACTCTAAAGTGTCAAGTGTTTTTTTTAAGTACCGCAGATGAGTGTTTCAATTGGTATTAGCCTAAAGTCCACGAAATTTTAGTTTAAATTTTTGCCTAATCGCTACAGAAAATGTATTTGCCTAATCGACTTTTCGCCTAATCCTATCCCCCCGTATAAAATTTTGCTCAGTGATTTGACAACCGATTTTTCAGCATGCATTATATAAACGAGTTCCACGTGATTAAGTTATGCATTCTTCTTGAAATTTTTTTGCATCTGTAGCATTTTTACTACAAGCCGTTTAAGCATGTCATTTTGCGTCAATTTGTAGAAACGCGTTTTAATGCTTCACGTATTTTTGAAGGCTCTGGATCTGTCACGTAGATAGTAAAAGCCCTCCAGATATTCTTAATTAGAGTCCCCCAAAAGTGTTACCTTTCCAGGCTGTTTTCTAAGATTTTACCATGCGTTCTTTCGAACAGAACTGTAACTTTACTTATATTAGTTGACTTTATATTAGAGTTTCTCAAAAAAGTTTTTAAAATGTTGATCAATAGATTATTTTCTGATTATTTATAAACTGATTGTTTTCAATTTTTTTATTCCTATTTGGTAGCTTACTGAATTGAGTGCCAACTTCAAATTGAAGTTTTGCTTATTTGGCTATTTCAAAGCAGGCTAAGTGCGTCTTTTATGGTCTGTATTAAGTGATCACGCTCGACCGATTGATCTACAGCCTTGAAATGTTGCTTCATAAACTTCATTTTAATGAAGCGTATGATATTAGGCGAAAACTTAAACTTATTTTTATTAGATATGAGGCAAAATGTTTGATTTAATGTTTTGTCGTCATCAAGCGAATACCATTTAACCCATTTATAAGCGGTACTTTAAAATCCACTTGACGCTATAAAGTACACAAGCGTCTTTAACAAATGTATCTACATGATATTAGTTAACAAAAACGATCGCAAATCGAAATTTTGGATCTTTTCTCTTTTTGCCTCCCCAGTACGTTATTCGCCCCCAGTTACAGAGTGCGTGCCACTACATAGTTAAAACTTATGTAAAAATATGGCATATGCGTCGGGTGTTCAAATAATATGCGCCCAACAATAAGCTTGGGGAGGCACAAACTTTTTTTCATTGATCATTTGTATCGCTTCATTTTATGTCCGGCACTTTTTATGGCGTCATTTCTCTGTTTTGTTCTTACGTTCTATTACTCTAAACTGTTTAGAAAGAGCAATGAGTGTTTTTATCATATTTTCGACTTTTACATTTGTTTTTTCGCCAATTTTTTTTTTGCCGGATTGTTACCGAGGGGCAAAAATAAACTTAAAAAATGATTCATTTTAAAGGTGCTTTTTTAACTCATTTTCATGTAAAAAGATTTGTTAAGGACACTTGAGTGACTACTCAAAAGTGTCAAGTGTTTTTTTAAATTACCGCTGATGAGTGTTTCAATTGGTATTAGCCTAAAGTCCACGAAATTTTAGTTTAAATTTTTGCCTAATCGCTACAGAAAATGTATTTGCCTAATCAAGTTTTCGCCTAATCCTATCCCCCTGTATAAAATTTTGCTCAGTGATTTGACAACCGATTATTCGGCATGCATTATCTAAGCGGGTTCCACGTGATTAAATTATGCATTCTTCTGAAGGTTTTTTCTTTTAATTTGGAACTCAACTTTTTTGAAGATGCTAGGGTGCCACAGGAATGCAAAAACTCAAAACCTTTTTGATGTGCGGGATTGCGATTTTTCTTTTCGTCTAGAAAAATACACCCTGGTTTGACGTGAAAAATGCGCCAATAGCTGTGTATAAAAGATGAAGTCTGCTAGAAACGTTTCTGGTTTGCTACAACGATCCAGTCCCTCAATTATATTGACCAACTGTAAGCAGTCACCGTGTTTGTCCTTTCTCCTGCAAACTCAAAAATACACGACAATTTGTCTCATTTTTCAGGACAGCAAAACTTTTCAGAGAAACGACGTTTTGCGGCGAACTTTTCTTTTAAGATGTAGAAAACAAACGGTGACTGTATTATATTTAAAAGTGTATGTTTACTAACGGTCAACGATGGTTTGATATGTCTAACCCGAGATATTTTCATACCTAAACATATTGGACATATATCCTTTTCATGAGTTGAGCAACCCTGTTTTCAAAATTGATTTATACGACACAAGATATATCAATGGAATTTCTTTGAAAATCATCGTGGATCAAAAAATTTGGTCGCTTCATTGTTAATCCCGCGGCCTGTATTGGTCAACCTACGGCGAACCCTTCCACTTAGTTTGACACAAAGTGTTTTCATAACCAATAGGAGTCGACCATGATCTTTTCAACCACTCAAGAGTCATCCTAATTCTGAGTAAAGATAAATTTTATTGTATTTTGACGTCATAATCTGCGATGGTGTGATAATATGCTATGTTCCAATATTCACATTAATTTTATATAAGGATTCATAACATAGTCTATCCAATCATAAAACAATGGTACGTTAGTGAAAAAGCTGCCATTGTTGCATCCAAGCATAGGTGTGTCACTTCTGGCAAGAGAAAAGCTGGCGACTCCCATAAGACAGTCTGGAACCATAGACCTGCAGAGGAACTTATAAAGAGGCCCCCCGTCATCCATCATGCAAATACTGCCTTGCTCAATCACAGCTTTCACACAAATCAGTTCTTCTGGACAGGGTTTTATGATGCCTACTGTTTTGCTGGATTCAATCAACACAGTTCGTTTGAAGATCATCTGTTTAAGTTTCTTCGGAAGTGCCAAGCGATCCACTTCTGTAATGAAAGATCCCATACCGCAAGCCCCAATTATTTCACTGTCAATGTTTTCCGTAATCATTGATTCCTCTGGGTTGCATACCCGTATCGCCATTTCATTGCCGTTTTCAATCGCTTTCTGGGTTTTGAGCAAAGCAAGGTCACTCAGTGGAACATTTAGTTCCTGGTAAACAGGGTTCATAAATATGCGCTCTACGTTGTAACGGACCCTGGGCGAATCTTTTTCAGAGAAATCGCCCACCTCAATTTTTAGCCTTTTTTTCGTGTCTTCCATATCTCTCACGCAGTGACCCGCTGTCAGTACGAATCTGTCGCTCAGAATAGTTGCCCCGCAGAAATCGCGCCCGTTCAGTAACCGAGCAAAGAATAATCTAGGCGGTGAATTGACTCCATTGATAATGAGAGATGTTAGTTGTGACGTCACAGAGGAACCCTAGTTGAGAGTCTTATGGAAAATTATCGACTCATAAAAAGGAGTTTCCTTAGACACGAATTGTTCATGAAATGACTTTCAGCTCATAAAAAAAAACAGGTTGCTATCAACAGTTTTGTCAACTGTTCTCCACAGCATAGAGAGTGTAGATTTTGTCTATTTTAAAACCGCCACCCCCCCCCCCCCCACTCGCCCGACCCCTCCTCCCACTTTATCTTCACTCCTCAGTCTCTGTTAAAGAATTTTTGGGTCCCATTATAGCTCTGTTTAGTGGTCAGAACCCCCCCCCCCCGCTTATTGGTCAGAAAACCTATAGCCCCCGCCCCCCATCATGGAAAAAAGGAAAAACCCAAATTTTCAGTATTTTCATGAGCAAAAGGGTAATCCTATGCAATTATTAAAGCTGTGCCCACGCTCACATAATCTGCAGGGATTTAGCTCTCTTAATACTAGTCTTTTGATAAGTTGAGCCCTCAACTAGGCATAATAAATTTTCGACACTCCCTTCAGATCGTCAGGGGATTTCTTGGTGACTGAGAAATTACAGCCTGAAAACAGAACAGATAAAACTGCCGCAAAGAGCAAACCCATGTTTTGATTGCGATCAATGTTATGAGAGAATTCAAATGAACTCGGCAAAACTTGATTGTGTATATATGACAATCTGAGATTAATAGCCAAGGTTAACAAAATACAACCTAATTGGTTAGAGTTATCAGAACTTTCATCAACCCTGATGAACTCATCAGAACTCTGCTTCCAGATTAATATTTTTTCTGGATGGCAAATATGAAAACTCATTGGTTAACTATCAATGTCAATTCAGATTGTTAAGTATTTATACGTTCTCAAATATAATGAGTGTATTTAAAAAAATAAATTTGTGAATATATGATAAAAATAAAACGTCGTCCAGTGTGATGAAAAAATTGTTAATTTAACTTAGCAAGTCACGAAACTAAAAATAAATTTTTGGATCAATTCTATCCCCCTCTCCCAGCTGTGTTGTTATAAACATTTTACGACCCCCAAGCGTAAGTGCGATTTTTTAAATAGTTATATTGTATAACTACGCATAATTTTTTAAAGGGGGGCAATAAAACACAGGGGAAAGGATAGATCAAATTTTTGTCCCAATAATTCTGCTGATTTTATTCGGACAAATAATTTTTGCAAGCAGTGGATAAAAATTTTAATTCTTATTAAATTTGTCTTTTCCGTTGATTTCACAGCCATTTTGTATTTATGTGCTACATAGCATTATCCGCGGTATGCGATAGTTAAGTAACGCATGAAAGTCCAAATATACAGTGGTTACGCTGAAAAGTTGAAAATAGAGCGTTCTATTGCACCCTAAGTACATCCTTGTTTGAACAGGTTTACTTATATCATTGAGCATAGAAGTCTCGCAATAGTTTTCATAGTGTGAATAAACCATGGCAAAAAGTTAAAAAGACAGCATCATTTGTTTTAACTTTTAACGATTCCAGCTCCGGTGTATTTGGTTTTAAGCATCTTTCACATGTGGATGTTTTACTATAGTTTTGCTTGCGTGTATAGCATACAGCCTTAAAATGATCATCACAAAGCTTTTGTGTCAAAACCGGATAAAAGAGTTACCGAAAAATGAATTTTAATCTGAACTTATTGCAGGAGAGGCATTCTGCTTTTTTCTGGATGGTCAGCACTCTGTTCATGTCGCAATTTACAATGGCAACACTTGACTTTTGAGTAAATTTTACTGCATGAAGAATAATATGTCCAGCTTAACTCCCGCCAACAAAGTTTGTTTTATATGCGATTCGAGCTTCCGCGTGCGTACTTGTAACATTTAAATTCCGTATCAAATGGTAACCACTAAGCTAAATGGACTTGATGATAATTGTCTCCAAACTATCTTATGTAAAATAAGTGTGTAAATTACTATTGTAATTAAAAGTTATAAGCCACAAAATTATGGCATTATTCTGCTCAGAATTAGTTTTGGGATATGACTAAAATTCAGACTCTACAGGATAATTTTAGCCTGGGTGAACTCTACGACCTCAATATAATCACAAAGAAGAAAAACTGCAAATAGACAAACTTAATGTATTCCGGAGATGCAATGCTCCTTAATTGAATTAAGTTTTTACTCTTGAACTGTGCTGGTTCAGCGCTGAATTGCTCTGAGACTGGATTTTTACACATTATATTCCAATACGGAGGTAGAAACAATACACGATTTTCATTGACCTTATTTATTCTCCCACAATTTCACTGTTATTTAGTGTAGAGGGAAAATTATTTTACACTGGCTGGCCTTGATTTTGATTTAAATTTACTTCATGAAAATTAGTTTGTTCAGCTTAACTCCCGCCACCCAGGTTTAATATATATGCGATTCGAACTTCCGCTTGGTTACTCGCAATATTTAATTTAAGTAGAAAGTCGCAGCCATAAAGGTGAACGGACTTTGTGGTGATTGCCTACAAACTAGCTTAAGTATAAAGAGAATGCAAATAACTATAGTTATTACAAGTCATAAGCTACAAAGAATGGAATTATTCTGTTCAGACCTTTTTTTTGTGGTATGAGTATTTTCAGACTTAGTATGCAATAGTTAAGTAACGCATGAAAGTCCAAATATACAGTGATTACGTGGAAAAGCTGAAAATAGAGCGGTCTGTTGCACCCTACGTACATCCTTTTTCGAACAGGTTTTTCTTTTATCATTCAGCGTAGAAGTCTCGCAGTGGTTTTCATAGTGTGAAGAAACCATGGCAAAAGTTAAAAAGACAGCATCATTTGTTTTAACTTTTAACGATTCCAGCTCCGGTGTATTTGGTTTTAAGCATCTTTCACATGTGGATGTTTTACTATAGTTTTGCTTGCGTGTATAGCATACAGCCTTAAAATGATCATCACAAAGCTTTTGTGTCAAAACCGGATAAAAGAGTTACCGAAAAATGAATTTTAATCTGAACTTATTGCAGGAGAGGCATTCTGCTTTTTTCTGGATGGTCAGCACTCTGTTCATGTCGCAATTTACAATGGCAACACTTGACTTTTGAGTAAATTTTACTGCATGAAGAATAATATGTCCAGCTTAACTCCCGCCAACAAAGTTTGTTTTATATGCGATTCGAGCTTCCGCGTGCGTACTTGTAACATTTAAATTCCGTATCAAATGGTAACCACTAAGCTAAATGGACTTGATGATAATTGTCTCCAAACTATCTTATGTAAAATAAGTGTGTAAACTACTATTGTAATTAAAAGTTATAAGCCACAAAATTATGGCATTATTCTGCTCAGAATTAGTTTTGGGATATGACTAAAATTCAGACTCTACAGGATAATTTTAGCCTGGGTGAACTCTACGACCTCAATATAATCACAAAGAAGAAAAACTGCAAATAGACAAACTTAATGTATTCCGGAGATGCAATGCTCCTTAATTGAATTAAGTTTTTACTCTTGAACTGTGCTGGTTCAGCGCTGAATTGCTCTGAGACTGGATTTTTACACATTATATTCCAATACGGAGGTAGAAACAATACACGATTTTCATTGACCTTATTTATTCTTCCACAATTTCACTGTTATTTAGTGTAGAGGGAAAATTATTTTACACTGGCTGGCCTTGATTTTGATTTAAATTTACTTCATGAAAATTAGTTTGTTCAGCTTAACTCCCGCCACCCAGGTTTAATATATATGCGATTCGAACTTCCGCTTGGTTACTCGCAACATTTAATTTAAGTAGAAAGTCGCAGCCATAAAGGTGAACGGACTTTGTGGTGATTGCCTACAAACTAGCTTAAGTATAAAGAGAATGCAAATTACTATAGTTATTACAAGTCATAAGCTACAAAGAATGGAATTATTCTGTTCAGACCTTTTTTTTGTGGTATGAGTATTTTCAGACTTAGTATGCAATAGTTAAGTAACGCATGAAAGTCCAAATATACAGTGATTACGTGGAAAAGCTGAAAATAGAGCGGTCTGTTGCACCCTACGTACATCCTTTTTCGAACAGGTTTTTCTTTTATCATTCAGCGTAGAAGTCTCGCAGTGGTTTTCATAGTGTGAAGAAACCATGCTAAAAAGTTATAAAGACAGCAGCATGTGTTCGAACTTTTAAATGTTCCAGCTCAGGTGTATTTGGTTTCAAACATCTTTCACATGAGGATGTTTCTTTATATTTTTGCTTGCGTGTACAGCATACAGCCTTAAAATGATCATCACAAAACTTTGCGTCAAAAACGGATAAAAGAGTTACCAAAAACTGAATATTAATCTGAATTTCTTGCATTAATAAATTGACAATTTGTTTTGCTCTTAAATAGGCTCATATAAAACTCAATGCCTTTTGCAGTTCCTTAACCAAATTGCTATTCATAGACATTAACCCGGAGGTTGGTGGCAGAGCAAATCAGCGCTGATTCAGTGTAGAGGCATTCTGTTTTTTTTCTGGATGGTCAGCACTCTGTTCATGTCGCAATTTACAACAGCAACACTTGATTTTTGAGTAAATTTTACTGCATGAAGAATACTATGTTCAACTTAACTCCCGCCAACAAAGTTTACGAAGTTTGTTTTATATGCGATTCGAATTTCCGCGTGCGTACTTGTAACATTTAAATTCCGTATCAAATGGTAACCACTAAGCTAAAAGGACTTGATGGTAATTGTCTCCAAACTATCTTATGTAAAATTAGTGTGTAAACTATTATTGTAACTAACAGTTATAAGACACAAAATATGGCATTATTCTGCTCAGAATTAGTTTTGGGGTTTGACTAAATTTCAGAATGTACAGGATAATTTTAGTCTGGATGAACTCTAGGACCTAAATATAATCACAAAGAAGGAAAACTGCAAATAGACAAACTTAATGTATTCCGGAGATGCAATGTTCCTTAACTGAATTACGTTTTTACTCTTGAACTGTACTGGTTCAGTGCTGAATTGCTCTGAGACTGGATTTTTGCACATTATATTCCAATACGGAGGTAAAAACATTACACTATTTTCATTGACCTTATTTATTCTTCCACAATCTCACTGTGATTTAGTGTAGAGGGAAAATTATTTTACACTGGCTGGCCTTGATTTTGATTTAAATTTACTTCATGAAAATTAGTTTGTTAGTTTGTTCAGCTTAACTCCCGCCACCCAGGTTTAATATATATGCGATTCGAACTTCCGCTTGGTTACTCGTAACATTTAATTTAAGTAGAAAGTCGCAGCCATAAAGGTGAACGGACTTTGTGGTGATTGCCTACAAACTAGCTTAAGTATAAAGAGAATGCAAATTACTATAGTTATTACAAGTCATAAGCTACAAAGAATGGCATTAATTTGCTCAGACCTTATTATGAGGTATGAGTAATTTTCAGACTTCACAGGATAGATTCAGCCTGCGCGAACTCTTTGACCTCAATATAATCATAATAAAGAAAAATTGTGAAAGGGGAAAAAAGTAAGCTGGAGATGCAATGTTTCAGAACTGAATTAAGTTTTTACTGATGATATGTGCTTTTTCAGCGCTGAAACGCACCGAGAATCAAGTTTGGGAAACTAGAAACTCCAATAGTTGAAAGCATAGCGATACATTGTTTCTTTTTTGATAACCCTTGGGCATATGTTGAATGGGAACCTCTTTGGTTTTGGAGCATCAAAATAATTGCGCATTTATGGAATAGTAGAACTAAACATAAAGTTATGCAAGTTGCAATTAGCTGTCTAATAGTACTCAATTTATAACCAGCAAACAAAACAAAAGCAGCTTCAAAAACGAAGAACAGACAGTTAAACAATCAATTACTTTCACTATATTCACAGATTAAACTAGGTCTGTTGAAGAGGATATCAAGTGTTTCTAGGCAGCGCTGAAAATTTTTCATCGGAGTTAAGCAATTATCCAAAACACTAAAAAGTCTATGATCCTTCTAAAAGAACCAGCCCACGAGCATACATAAAATTCAATTCTAAATAGGGCGACCCTCTTGATCGTTGTTTTAGCAGCCATTTATGATAGAAGCCTCTCGCATTAAAAAAACATTGGCCGACAAAATTGGAGAAAATGTGATACGTGCAATATCTGAGCCGAGCTTTTCCAAACTGAAAGGCACGTGGTTTAACAATGTCGCAAGTTACAAGGACCACACAACTACTGGGGCAATGGGTTGATTCCAAAACGCTACACTGGGGGCTGTTAATGCACTTGTAATTTCGAGAAATTGCATTCTGTGTCTCATTTTTTCACCAGAGCAGAAAACTCTACGCTCATAATCCCGGCAATTAATGAAATAGTTCGGCACCCAGGATGAAGTCCGCGATCCAAGACAGGTATGGGCCGGACGGACTTGGGTCGCGGCCGAGGGGTTCAGACTGAACAGACCCCCAGCCAGGATTTCGATCGAATAAAAGAAACAATAAAGAAAAGAAAGATCAAAATGTGGAACCAGAATTGTGCAATGAGTCACTCAAAGTAATCATCAAATATTAAAACCAACATTGGATGCGAAATGAATGCACCGAAAGGAATAGGATCCTTTATTAACAAAACAGTCAGCTCTAGTATAAATATCAGAGAAAAGCTAGATGGGATTGTAACCATTCCCTTGTTCGCACAACAAGCTGACGAAAACACAACCGTCAAAATTATGAAGTTAGTATCGTATACTTAGACTGGCAAAATTACAGATCTCATAAAAATTTTCAAACTGACAAATTTTTCAATATCAAAAATATTTTCATTAAACTTCTTTTTTAGGAACGCATATATATATATATATATATATATATATATATATATATATATATATATATATATATATATATTCAACCACATTGACAAGGTTAGAGAGGCACGCAAAAAACGCAACAGTTGAAGTTTCAATACAGTATTCATGACAGTATTCATATTTGCTTTTTGCACTGTTAACTTTTGCATTCATGCTAGAACCCCTATTTCGAACTTGATTTCACCAAGGAGAAGTGTTCAAAAATGTGTCTGTTTTCTTATTGAAAAAATTTGGTCAGAACGTCTGCAGGCATATTTTCTGTTGTAAAATACAACAATTCAAGTTTCTGGTTCTCTAACATTCTTCTCAGAAATTTTAGTTTTATAGTTAATTGTTTAGCTTTTGCTCTGAAAAAATTCATAGGAATATTTCGTAGACAATACTACAAATTTTGAGAGGTATTTTTGGAAATGGCATAACAATGGCCCTCAAGGGTTTCGGGAAAAGCTTTTCCTAAAACATCTGTATGCTCAATGTCCAAAACTTCTTTTGCTCTTGTGAAGCAATCCTTGGTAACAGGCTGTTTTTTCATTTGACTATACTCACGAACTTTAAAACTTTCAAATTTTGTGTCACGCCTTTTCATACCATCCTCCATTTCTGGTAGACATTTCAGATCAAGAAAATTGTTTTGTCCCATATTTGTAAATTGTCAACATTAACTCATGTCTGATTGAAACAAAAATTCACCGAGTTTTTCACCAATTGAAACATCAACACCAACCCTTTTAAGTTTTGAGTTATCAGGAACGAATAATGCATCTTTTAGAACAATCTTTTTCAGTTCCTCCTCGTTATTCTTCGCCAAATGCACAAAATCTTCTTTTATCAAGATGGAAGAGTGCTTTTTGCTTGCACTTTGATTTATGTCAGTAGAATTTTCATCACAACAAAATCCTGAGGTTCAAACAAATTCTAACTCATATAGTGGATAAAAATTTTCTCTTTTATTTTTCAAAAATAATGGTTTGGATTTTTAGAATATTTTTTCCAATCGTTTTTCATTGCATAGGAGTCCAATTGTTTTTTTTAGTGAAAAGTTTTTAAGGCAATATCTCCAACTTTTTTACACTTAAATTTTGTTAGTTTTGAATTTGGCTTCTCACTGCTACTTTCCGGCCGTGGTGCACGACAAGATCACGCAATATGTCCCTTTTTGTGACAATTAAATCAAATTCAATCATTGCTACGGAGAAAACATTTGGTTTCTCTGTAGTTTCTCTTGTTAGGTTTCTCACTTTCAAAATTAATCAAGTCACGTTTAATTTCATCAAATGATTTTTCTTGACCGCCTTTAACCACGATACACAAATTTTCAAACTCACGAGGACGTCCTTTCAAAAATGTCGGGACAAACATTTTCTAACTTAAGGATTCTTCGACTTCAAAAATGTTTAACTTTGTGTCCTCAGCGCTAGTAATACAGTCCACGTTATGTTCATTATTTTATTTTTATAAATTTGTTATATCAGATATCAGGTTTTGTAAAGGTCACTTCTCTCAAAATTTTGAAAACTCTCGCAAAAACCGGCCCAACTCTCAGAACTTTGTCCTCTATAGGGTCGCAAAAAAAATTGATTGCTTATCGAGACACTGCATTAATTGATACCAGATGGCCATCTATTGTTCATCAAAATCCCATTACTCTGTTTATCGGCGTCATGAGTTTACTCCTCTGAGGGTAATCCCATTAGCTTAGGTATAAATTCCTTTTATCCTACATTTCCATCAAGGATTTTACTTTACTTCGAAACATGCATCCGCACTTCAATTTTTTCTGCAAACAAGACAAATTCCTCCTTACCGCTAATGAAAAGTTTATCAGTCGTTGTGCTATTCAAATTTTTCAACCTTTAGAGGTTAAAAAACTGTTTTAAAAACTCCAGACATAGACAAAAATAAAGTTAAAATTGAATTCAAAACCGAGAATTTTAAAAAAATCAAATTAATCTTGGTAGAAAAACTTGACTTAGACGTTGAAAAAACACAAGGTGTAACTTGTAAAACTTTTATTACCGACACAATACTATAGGCCAGCGAACAGGTCCTTACCTAAAACAAAACTTTTCTTACTCTTACTTAAAAAAACTTTTTTTCTAAAACAAAGCCGAGACCGTAAGTTTTCGCAGTTGAACGAAAAATTTTTAATAGAAAGTAAAATTTATTTTAAAAATTTTTTTTGTCCACTTATTTTGAAAACAGGCCAATAATAAATGAGAAAGTAGCATCCTTGATGAAAATGGTGTGGACATTGACACATACAGTCACTGATTCCCTCACAGCGACTCTGCACGATGAGGACGAAATCTCCAGATAACAAACACTAACTTACAAATATCTCTTACGCATGGACCAAGTTTCGCAATAATATTCAAGCAAATCTTCATCACATTATTTAATTGATTTAAACAATTTTACATGCTCTTTAACAGTTTGAATATCTTTTACAGGTCGATGTACTTTTTACAATTTTAATGTACTTTCACAGTTTCAATATGTTTTACAGATCGATATACCTTTATAGGACAAAACTATATCGATCGACTTTTTGCAATCAACGTTTTTTCGTTTTCGTAAGCAAAGGGTAGCTTTCACGCATCCGTAATCAAGTTTTGACTCAAAACTTTAACTTTATAAATATAAAGCATAAAATTTAATAAAAACAACAATTTCCGTGTTCACAACCCTCTCTCTCTCTCTCTCTCTCTCTCTCTCTCTCTCTCTCTCTCTCTCTCTCTCTCTCTCTCTCTCTTTCTCTCTCAAGGACACACCCTCTCTCAGCAAATTCTTTTTTCTCTCTCTCCCTCTCTCTCTCTCTCTCTCTGTCTCTGTCTCTCTCTCTCTCTCTCTCTCTCTCTCTCTCTCTCTCTTTCTCTCCCTCTCTCTCCCTCACTCTCTCTCTCTCTCTCTCTCTCTCTCTCTCTCTGTCTATGTCTCTCTCTCTCTCTCTCTCTCTCTCTCTCTCTCTCTGCAGATGTGGCCCTAAATCTCCTCCCGCTGCCTCACTAACACTGACTGTGTGGTTTTCTCTTCAACAACTCTGTCGCACAGGCCACCCTCTGGACTTTTCTTGTCCTTTGTCCTTCGGCGTCCTTGTCCTTTGTCAGATTTCTGGGGCCCTATCCTTTTGTTAGGGTAAAGGAGCACTCAGAAAAACGCAGCAGTTGAAGGTTCAATTCATTGTTGTGTGAATATGGGTGGCAAATATAAGTAGCAAATCAGTATATTTATATAGTGTATATTTCCCGTCTTGATCTGGATATGTGAAATTAGCTCAAAGTTATCACATTGCTTTTCTTCTCTTTTAAATTTTGGTCGATGCTGAAAATCCAAAGGACATTACAAATCAAAAATGTTATTTTTTGCTAAGTGGAGTTTTAAACATTTTTCTCACAGATTTTAAAACAAATGTTGCAAAACTTGAAGTTATTTCCCGAAAAAAAGATTGTGTAATTTCTTGAGGTACAAAAAACCTTGAAACGTCTCATGCAAAGAACACACAGAACAAGAATATCAACATAGAGAAAATCGACTGACTCAATTGGCCTCAAAACCGTAGTTTTGCCTTTTAAATCAGAATGTCTGATAGGGCTGAAACTGACCGCAAAATTTATCTCATCAAAACAAACAAAATTTCATGCAGAAGTATCGTTGAATATAAATCTATATAAAAAACGCGAATATTAAAAAGTTTTACCAATTGAATTATTCCCTAACTATCCTCTCAAATAGGTGAAGTTTGTCATGCACACGTCATTTTGTCCCTAGTAACAGAAAAATGCACAAAAAATAATGAAACCAGAGTAATCTAAAAATCCTCCGGTAAATGCTTTCGCAAGGAACACTAGATTAAACGTATAATAAACTCTATCTTGTTTAATGAATACTAAGGGCGTTAAATCAATATTTAATTTATTTTTTGATAGTTATGGGCAATAAGAAAGAAGCAACGAGGAACTACAGAGAAGAAAGACTGGCTGAGGGAACTAAAACCTTTTCCAACAAAAAATTCACCAGAAGGGTTGTACTTTTTGTTGAACGTTAAGAAATAGCTGATAAAATCTTTAAGCCCTTATATCTGGGGAAAAACTCAAGACCCAGGTTAGCCCCTCTAGTTTGGGTAGCAGCCCCTCCGTTATGCTATTTGGAGTGTATTCATCAAAACAACATATTAAGACACAAAAAAGAAAAATCATCACATACTGAGTCTTACTCTCAGCTTCGAGGAAAATTTATGAGCTTGTTTTTGCAATCAAAATGTAATATTATGTGTTATGCTTGCAAAACTACTTCTACTTTAAAAGAGTAGCTTGATTTTTTTTCTTTTTGTCTAGTTGGTTGAACGGCACATTATGCTTGACAGTGTCAACAATTTTGCGAAGAAAGGGCACTTGAACTAATTTTTGTCAAAAATAAGCTTACTTTCTCAGGTTTTTTTCCAGAGCTAAAAATGAGTTAAATTCAATCACTGACAGCTAAATTGTTCTTCGTTTACTGAAAACTCGTCAGATGAATAGAAAAAATCTTACAATTTTTTAAAGCAAAAATAAAACTCTCTATGGCTATTCACACAACTCAATAGCAGCAAACTTTTAAAACGCATGCTAATACAATTAGAACCAATAAAGACTCGTAGTTTTTTTAAAATTCACATTTTTAACATTTTAAAAACTTTTTATTGACGCGTTTTTTTAAGATCTTTTCAAACTTCTGTTGATTTTTTCACTTCATTGAGAATTCAAACTAGAGCGGTAATTTAAGTCACCCTGAAGTAGTAAAGGGAGCAGTAAAGCGAGTAGCTTTCAGGCGTGATTCTTCGAACTACCTACAAAGTGGATTGATAAATGGTGTTTGATCAAATTGTCAAGTTTTCAGATAGAATTTTCCAGGTGCGTCAAATTGGGTTCTGTTTTTTTCTCTTGAGTGCTATTAAAATAATATGCGTTCTAATTGAGCAAATTTGGAATTGCTTGATTTCATCAACAGAATGTTTATGCTATTTATGATTTTGACACTATTTGTCTCAAATTAATCAGGACTACAAGTTTTTAATATTTTGTCCGCCCAGTTAGCATCTTTAATGACAAGACTCATTGGTTGCTAATGAGGCATAAATTGTTAGCTTATCTTATTTAATTCGTGGTTATTAACCGTGGTTCGACCACTTTTATCATCATGTGAACGTGGTGAAGCACGGGAGGTGACTGACAGATATAGTTGTTCTTCCTTGTAGAATTTAAATATTTGCTAAACATTGTCAGCCACAAACCAATTGAATTTTTACAAAATAACCAGAAACCATAACCAACTGTCTTTTCAAATCGAAGTTTTTTCATGTTCGTTTTCTCCTTTTCTCATTTCTCTTCGAATGGAATAATTTGGTTGATATTTTTGAGTTGACGTTTTTCTATTCCTGTTTCTCTTTTTCTATAGTGACTGACGTCATCATCGTCATCAAGGTCCTCTCCTCGGAGCACCGAATTGGAATTGTCCTTTGCTGATACTTGCATTTCGAACACCAACAACAATAAAACGGCACAAAATATCAACGCTGCTTTGTTCATGTCAAGTCTGATTTATCTGACCAATTTTGATTTTGAGAAATCTAGATATCTCTTTTTTTTACAAATTTTTAAAATTATAAGTTAAAAATTGATGATAATGGCTAGTCTCACCTTTGACCTTTGAGACAGTACAAACCAAAATCAGAGCAGAGTTGTCCAAAAATATCTCTGGGGGAGGGGGTGGTAGAGTGGTGAGTTTCGGTATTTACCGTGATATCCATCTACACTAAAAGTATCTCCGAGAAAATTTTTGCAAAATCTAAGAAATATGTTTCAATAACATTTTTTTTTCAAAGAACTGGGCTTTAATGTCGGAAATATGATCTAGATAATTCAGGCAGAATTTAACCATGATTAGACTATCAAGACGAAAAATGGCCGTCTCAAGTTAGCTGGATTTAGCGTGAACTAGCATGAAATGATCCGACAAAGCGCGTTGATGTTTCGACCCTGTCGGTCTATGAGAGACTGTGACTCATAAGTGCGACGATTCGAAACTGCGGGATTGTGACCAGACCGTGCGTAGCACTCAGTAGTATCATATAAGTTGGGCATTGGGAAAGTTTTTCATGAAATAGCATTAAATTGAACTCAAAAAAATTGTCAATTGTGAAGTTATTTACATTGATGTCTTATTAACTGCTTAGTTTTTTGAATAAAACATTTCCTGCAAAATTGTCTGTTCAATATGGCGTAAATCAACTCAACCTTTGGCAAAATTCGAGAAACTGGCTGTTCCATAAAATATATGACGAAGGCTTTTCTAATTAAACAAACTATTTTTAAGAGAATTGTTATTTTAAAACTGTAAAATTGTTGAGTGTTTTTTACGAAACAGTTAAGAATTTTTCGTTTTGAGTGTTATCAATTGAATTCTATTTTGGTAAGTTTTGCGTCAATTTGGCAAGTAGTAGCTGATTTTGGCCATAACTAAGAGCAAATTGTTTTGTTAAAACAAATGGGAAGAGATTGAACAATATTCTTCATGCTGAAAACGTGCAATTGATTTTAACAAGTTTACTTGATTTTCTCATTCTTATTGAAGAGCAAAAACCCGGTTACACACACGCTGTCACCGTGTGCACAATTGCTAGCCAAAATAAATAGCAACACTTCAATTAGACAGAAATGAAAGAAAACCTAATTGATCACAGAAGGTGCTTAACCATATTGATGGTTTGCTACTCCAAATTTGGAGAAAAAAGACAGTTAACATTTAGCAGTTTTACAACTATCCATAATACCGCTCACATGAGAAATTGAGTCTAAGAACTGGGTATCAAGTAACTACAATGTAAATTCGAATAGTAAATTTTTGATAATAAAATACCCAAAGACGTGTACAATGAATACATTTCCACCAGCACAAATGACAAAAATTATTCTTTTTGCGTCACTTCTGTCCGTGGATAAGTTTATTTTTTTTTTCATCGTCAATAAAAGCAAATATTTATATGCGAATTTTTGAAGAACTATTGTCACAGTTGCCCACAAGAAGTCAAAACTGCCCATAAGTGTTAACTTTACAAAATAAGGTTCAACTTATGTAAATTTTAAATGTATTGTTTTTCTTGGAAATCAAATGTCATTAATATTGAAACCGACTCAATCAATGATTCCACCCCATCTTTTGTACAAAAGTCAGACAATTCACGCTTTTTCAGTTTGCGGAGACCAAAATTCAGTTTCAAATACATTTAAACCATCACAACCCGAAAATCTGGAAATGTAAAATGCAACGTTAAAGATTAAAAAAATTGGAAAACCAATTTTCATGTTCATAGATTGCTGGGAGGTGTTCCCAGTAGAACAAATCGATATCATGAATTCTCAACTGTTAGAGAAAAAATTTTAAATATATAAATATATTGTTAAAATTTTACTTTCTCAATGTGTTATACAACTTTATCAGCCAACTTCAACTCAATTTAACCGTTCAAGAAAAAAATCATTGTATTAAAAACCGACGATTCTTTTACAAAGATGCTTTCGCCTTTTACAATAAGCACTGCTCTTTTGTATCTTGAAATGTTTCAAGAGAGAAGCTATTTTGTTATTTCAAAACAAAAAAATTTTGATGCGCTTTGTTGCGCCATTTTAAATTCACACATTTACATTGTATTCGTACCCTATTAATTTTTGAATCAGACCTTTTTATATTTTCTGAATCAAACAAAGCAATTATCTTCTGATTTTCTCTTGTGATCTTTTTGTTTCTTATTATCATTTTTTTGTTTCAAAGTATTAGATTAATTGTTTCAATTATTTCTATTGAAAACCCAACAAAACTTTTTTTAAAATCGTTGTCAAGTTTTTATTTTAAATTAAAGCTACTACACCGATTTCAAAGGGAGGTTCAACTTTCGTGGTGATTCTATATTTATCTATATTTATCATTGAAGAATATTTATGGTTTCTTTTCTTCATGTGCTTCTCTAAATTCTGATTTCTTGTGTGCAGCAAAAAACTTTGCATCTGTTTTTGTATCGAAAATACCATCAGTTTCATCAATTTGTGTTCTTTTGTTGCTGCTTGTTGAAAACTAATCGTTATGATTTGGTTTGCTCAAAAGTTGTTTCCTGTTTTGTAAATCAGATAACAGGCAAAAAAACAAAGAATGGTCTCAAAACTCAAAAGCATCATAACGACTAAATTAACTGACGATATACAAATGCATCATCTGGCGTCTGCAATTTGTTTGTTTCTTTGGACTTTCATAGCTGAAAGCAAATAGAATAGGATTGCACACCTTGAAAGCAGTAACTGAAAACGAAACCAGAAGTTATGTATGAAAGTTAAACTAATATCAAAATCTATAACAAAGTGCTTTTATGTCTTAGGAAACCGCATCCGATAGGATTTAATAATTTTAATGCAAGTTAAGCACAATATACTACAGCTTTGAAATACTGGTTCAAACCTAATGAACCAGAAGATTGCAATGATAGACCAGACTAGAAATTGGATTAATTTTGATATAATATAAAATGATGACAAACTAAAACAGTTAGCTGTTGCTTATGGCCTGTTTTTTGGACCGGAAATTGAGCTTCCTTAAAAATTTGAATTGTTTTGTATTTTTGAGCAACGTGTAAACACTATACTAACAGTTCTATTCTACCGATAATCTAGTTCAAACAATTACTTCTGATCCTAAAAGGGTGAAATGTTTTCCTCTAGCCTCGCGATATTCATATAATTATATAATTTTCTAAAAACACGAGTAAAGTCCTCATCAAAATTGCTCAGAGGTTGAAGTTGCATAACGCACAAATTCAGGCCCAAGAAGTGTGTAAGAACAGACTTTTTCTCTAGCTGGAAAGTGAGGAGCAACAAAAGCAAAATAAATAATAAACACTGATTCGGAATTACTAGTATTGATAAAATTTTAAAAATTTAGCCATGCGTTTTGAGGTTGGAAAAAGTTCACAAAAATGTTCAGTCGTTTTTAGTTAAAAATGGGAAAAACTCCTCATGTAAAAACGGTGGTAAAAACAGTGCTGGCGTCTATTCCCGACAATGAAAACTGTGCTGAAGTATGCTCCTACAGTTACTCGGTAAAACATTGAAAGCTTTTGACTCTGCTGATGCTAACATAACAACAAATGTAAGAAAACAAGCGCAACTCAAAAAGGCTTTTATCACAGTAAAAGAAATGTAGAGTTAGAGAACTTGCAGGTGAAATCATTTCTGATCCAGGGGATTTTAAAAAACAGAATATAATAAATATATTCAAATTTGATGACAATTTGAAATAATAAAACACTATGATAGACCAAAACGATATACTGGCGTTTAATATTCATTTTGTGATACAAAATTTTTTCTTAAAAAGTTTGCCATTACTGAAAAGCGTGTTATCAGTGTTAAAAAATGGCAAGATAACATATCTAAGCGATGTATGTTACTTCTATAAGCTGATAAATTTCACCAAATAATAAGCTGCATGCGTGAAATTACAAGTAACATTGTGATTAACACTATAGAGGAGGATCATTTCAGGTCTGCAATTTTATCTCGATATATTTTTGAGATCCAGTTTTGACAGAACTCAGACGAAGTCCAGAATTAGAAGGCTGCTTTGCTAAAACTATGGCTCAAGCATACTATGAATACAACCAGAAAAAATATTAAATAGAAAATATACTTTTTAAATTAACTGGCACTCATTTATTGAAGGGAACCATGAAAATTGAAGAATTGATTCAATAAAAGAAAAAAACGCTCAAAAAACTTATTGAAAAAACTTTTAGGCAATCTCAATTACATCTTTGAATAATAAAAGCTATCAGTAACAAACTTTTACATGTCCAATAACAACATCAAACTACTGTCATAACAAAAGGCAGCGTCCCAAAAATCTGCAACCCACGTTGGAACTAAATGCCTGACTGCTAGAAATTGGCAAAAAAAGGCCAAAAAAAAAGAATTAATCTTCAGCTATTTTTCGCAACGGAATCATTTCTTGTACAAAGAAACTTTAAACATTTGATATAAAAAATGCATTGAGCAATGGACCTCTTTTCATTTTCAAAAAAAGCAATCAAACAACACAATGGCTAAGAGACAGCCAAAATTTATTAAAAAATCGCAAAAATAGTTTGCAAAAAGACCTCAAAAATACAATAAAACTTTGTTTTATCAAAAAAAGAGAAAATTAGTAGAACATTATCTGAACATTAGAAGTTTTATTTTAGCCCATTCAAACAATTGAACCGAGAACAGTTTAAAAAATGATTAAAGGAGCCGCACGTGATTAATTAATATTCGTCACATTCAGAACCCGGGTCGAGAAAAAATTGGAAAATTATGTAAGATAGGCGGTGAAAAGTTAATATTTGCACCGCAGAATTTCGTACATAATTTCGCGTTGAAATGCGTTGAATGCGGTGAAATTATGTAAGTTCACCCCTAGAGTAAGCGGTGATCTTACAAAATTTACCACAATTCAAAATATGTAATTTCACCGCCCTTACAAGGGTTCGAATCTCTCACCTCCTGAATGTCATCAACTTCTTCTTCCGCTGCGCCATCTCTCAATTGGTCTAGTATTTTTGTATTGAACATCAATCAAGTTAACTCTACTTTCTGTAAAACATGCGCGGTGAATTTTTGTAAAGTTTGCGATTTTTAGCGGTGAAATTACAAATTTTAGCGGTTAAATGTGGTGATTTTTTGTAAGATCACCGCTTACTCTAGTGGTGAAATTACATAAATTCACCCATTAGAAAAAAGTGTCAAAAAGATGTGAGATTAAGGGGTAGTTTTAATGAAAGGGTAAATCTAACAATTCTTCCCTTACATTCCATTAATTTCACCGCATTCTTTGCTGATTTCACACAATTTTAACAATTTTTTCTAAGCGGTGAATTTATGTAAGTTCACCACTAAGTTGAGCGGTGGATTTATGTAATTTCACCGCTACCAGGGGATAAAGGTTTTTCACCGCATTCACCGCCTGATTTATGTAATTTCAAAGCATTCACCGCTTATCTTACAAAAATTTCCGCATTCACTGCTTATCTTACATAATTTTGCGTTGAATGGCGGTGACAACTCAACCCGGGACAGATTTTCCACATCAAATTATCATTCTCTCAAATATAGTGATATGAACATTAAAAAAGCACTCAGTATTCGCTCATCGCTTCAATTTTGTTTAACCATTCTCTTGAACTACTCCAAATTATTTCAGGTTTTTCGTTTTTTTTTGCAAGTTTTGTCTCAATAAAACTAATATCCTGCTCTTATTCGAACAGTAAAACTTAGAATACCAGTGACAATAGCGAAACAATGATAAAAATGGTACGAACAGCTCAATGAGAAAAAAGTGTTAAAAAACATGAAAGAAAAAATGTTGTGAAGTGCAAAACACTCAACTTCTTTGGATTGTGGTTGCTCAAAATCTGAGCGGAAACCAATTTTTGCAGAACGGCCTTCGCTATTAATGCCAGACTGGCTCTTTGCTGAAATTTCAATTAACTTTTAATATCCTCAAATCCAATAGTCGTTCGGTCGTTTAAAAGGACGGTAACTTTAAATGATTGAAGTCAAGAATACCCTAAGTAAAGAAAATTCGATCTCGTATGAAACTTTCTAAGACTGCAATCAGATGATGGTATTAACGCTAATTTCTGGTAATAAAGTTTAACAAGTTTATAATTTTTGGCGCTTTTCATGATGTAGCCAAAAAAAACAAATTCGATTAAGAATCAAATTTTATTCAAAACAAGAACCAACTGATCTTTGTAACAGTTTATAAATATTCTGATTTAGTAACTTGTACACTGTTCAAAGATTTACGCTGGCGCACATATTTTTCAAAATTGCATCTATAACATAATGTTTATTGACCACCGACTGGTTGAATGAATTCAATATTTACATAGTAAATATCAGATAACTCCCCTATACACTTTAAGTAGCTGAGGCATTGCTGGTTCTGACGAAGAATTTAGCTTTTCATATATTTGAAATTCGACTTTTGTTAGGGAACTAAGAGATTACAAAAACAACACATTAAGAAACTTGACTGTAAATAGACAAAATGTGAAAAACAATCCCTTTTTTGTAACGTATAAGTTTTAGCAATCTCAATTGTGGATATGTTGCAATTCGATTTGTTCGGTTAGTTTCAGAAAACACGTGTAATTGCCTTTGGATACTCAGGGTTTTCTTACCAAAAATCGGGGGATCAAGGTCATTTCTCATTTTCAACAAAAATTTTTCAGATATTGGGTTTTTTCCAGGTTTTATCAGATCTAAAGTGTTTGGACTGATTATTCGACTTCCTAATGTCTGGTGATTT
This sequence comes from Convolutriloba macropyga, assembly GCF_964194025.1. NCBI lineage: Eukaryota > Metazoa > Xenacoelomorpha > Acoela > Convolutidae > Convolutriloba > Convolutriloba macropyga. The sequence goes on from NC_134477.1 coordinate 48,095,743, forward strand.
TTGTTGGTAACTACTAGAGTTGCCAATATTTCAGGCCTTCTTGTCGATCTTGGAGACACCGTCACTGAACTCTGAAGCAAATTTTACTAATAGCCTGATAAATTCTCGTTGTGGCAGTTTGATCATTGCAGAAAATACGACGCCACCGTCGCGAGTGGAAACCAAAAATTATCGTTCGTTTTGCATATTGTTCTATTGAATCTTGTACTAACCAAACAAAATCTATTTTTTGTCGTTTAATGCACACTCCTCATCGATTGTTTTGGTATCTGACTCTAGAGGAAGGTATTTGCGAGTCCATCTTTTGCAAACAATGTCGGCATATGCTTGAGTCGTTTCGGAGGTTTTTGTTAGCTCGTGGTGACGTTCAACTGTGGCTGGCATGAATAGACCGTTAGCTCTGTCTGGCCCCAAGAGCAAGTACTTGACCGTAATGGCTGTCGGATTGACAGGGTCTTAACCTACTGCTGTAAACGGTCTTGCGTTGAGTTTTTGCCGTACAAGACACAATATTGTACTTAGTGCTTCATCACTGATGCTATTGTTGTCCAAGATTGCAATCTTGTCTTTATTTTAACATTGAACCGTTCTTTCTAACAATCCATCAAAACGTTAGGGCTCCAGAAGCGTTGAATTTCCTTTAAAATTTTTATTCAGTCACTTTCAATCTTAATTTAGTCCCATTCGTTCGAAATTTTTTTCATTTCTTTTGGTAAGCCAAAAAGGTTGAATCGCATCATTTTCGCCAGGTTCTGCTATGTTTGCCAGGTCGTAGGTTTGACAGGTCCTGCTATAAATCTTATAGCTGCAGCTAAACTTGTTTCTGTGTCCAATGAATATCATTGTTCAATGTAAAAACCTCCGGTTGTTATGCAATTGGAATGGCAGCACCATCTCTTCAGGCTGCGTTGTGCAATATTGATTTCAACCGGCTCAAAATAGTCACCTTTGGTGTAGTTTATTGGAAAAGCATGCTCGTCAGGACAGTCTTGTGCAGTTCCAACATCGGTGGAGGAAATAGTTTGGCGTTCGAGTGTCAACATTTTCTACATCTTGAAATGATTTTCCGCAAAGTAAAGCGTAATCCAATGACACTAAGCTGCTCTTGAAGAAGGTTCTGTGCCCTGGTTAAGTTTTTGACAATATTCTGTCTCCAAAGGAAATCGCATGCAAAGTGACAACTTCAAGGGTTGCAATGAATCCTTGCTGCTGGCTACCATCTCCGAAACAAAAACAATTGGGGAGTTTCAGATTATATATTTCGAAGCAATATCCGTTCTCTTTTTCTAATCTTGTTTGGTTTCAGAGGTGCGTTCTCTTTTGTGTCAAAATTTTTGCTGTATAAAAAATTCTGATTCTATGACAGTTGCTGCTCAAATGGTTGCTCCGTTGCTAGAGTACCGATCATTTGCTCAGCCTCAACGTGAACCTGTTGGCACCAGAGTTCCGGCTACTTTTCTCCATTTTCCTAAAGCCATGCCTGACCGCTTAGGCACAGTTGATTCTAGCAATGAACTTTCCTGTTTTATCTATTTCTACAGGGTTTCCGACACTTTGACAATATTCAACTGATTCTTGATTACCTTTCCAGAAATTCTCCTTCTCCGATTGAACGAACATATGTTTGTTCTTGTCTACTGACAGTAGCCACTATGCTACATTTGACAAAACTGTCCAATGATAGGTTTTATCTATCTTCGCGTTCAATGTCTGCATTCTCCTACGAACTCCATGAACTGCTGCTTGAAATTACAAATTCGGAATTGTCACTTGTCTGATAGGAGCTACGGGAAAATTTTTTATCACATGTGTCTTTTTCAACGTTGCTTCGTCTTGAAAATTTGTTTGACGCACATTGCTTCTTCCGATGCATATGTGAAATTGATAGGCCTCAAGTTTTTCCAAATGTTTTCGAAATGATGTCGGTTCATTGTCATGGTCCTTATTTTCTCAACACAACGCGCCAATCAGTGAGTAGTTTTGAGCGTTCTGTAGACACCTTTGATTGGAAAGTCCTGATCTGGGATCTGTAGCTTGATCTTTTTGTCACCTGTAACCCATCTTTTGATTTCGAAATCACCTTTGACAAGGCTGTCTCTGAATTTGTAATATATTTTAATCCTTTCTGGAGAGTTCCTGATTTCGTCCATGAAGAAGTTTGGCTGAGCTGGTTTTTATTAGAGGTTCATAATTGTTTGCCATATGTTTGGCCACTTGATTAAAAGCGAAAAATTGCACAAGTTGGCAAATTTTTTCCCAACAAACGTTTTGCGTGTTCTCCTCCACCTCTACTTTTTTATCTGGATATTCCCGCCAAACAAATTGTAGGCAGCTGTTGTCGTTGCTTAGTAGAGCAAATTGTCAAACCTTTGCCTGTTTGTCAGTTGATAAGGCTATTATGCGTTCTCGCAGAGCGGAAAATTTTTCCAATTAGACTCTGAAGTTGATCACGCAAAGATAAAAGCTTGTTATTCAATACAATACCTTGATATTTTCTGCTTCATTGCACAATCTTTTGAGATTTGTCCAGTCTTGAGCATTGATGAAAAAGTGATGTGGCAAAAAATTAAGTTTACCTCTGGTTTCGGTGAATTGTGTTTGTTTAATTTTACGAACATATCCTGCTTTGATATCAGCATAACTTCAGCTTCGCCGTCGCCGAATAGAAATTGCTCGGCCCGTCACTTTGTCTTCTTGCCATAGTAGTCAAATGGTACATTATCCACCTGCGGTCCGGTTGTTTAGTAGAATGTCAATTTGCTCGTTTTCGTCATTGAAATGAGTAACAGGATAGCAGCTTGATGCGTAGGACCCAATATGCAAACAATTGTTCATGCAACTTGCCAATTTGTTATATGCGACGGGTGTTGTTGTTGTGGCAAGAGTTGTCGCTTTCTTCGCTGATAGGTTGCCACTTGAAAGCCCATCTAATAGTCGATATGATCGCCCACGGAGAAATGTTGTCTTCTCACTGCTTTTTTACTAACGGGTGATATATGTCATAGCAGTTTTGTCCAGGACAAAACTGAACCTCTTTAAGAAGACAAGATTAATTTGGTAAGTTTTTCAGATGTTGGTATCGTCTTTCGACTCTTGTCTGTTCATACTCAGGACAACTAGATAACGTTGCTCATGAACTTAGTATGGAAGTGGCGTCAACTGGTTTGACTTCTAAATCACGAAAATAGCGATCTGTACTATTTCAATTTTGACATTTTCTTAACTATGAATCGCCGCTGCTGGCAAAGACGCTTTTGAACTCTGGAGTTGAAGTTCTGACGCAACTGGTTTAACTACGAATGAGAATGTTGATCAAAAATCACTTTTTGCTGGAGAAATTTCTAAGGGTAAGTTTGATGCGCACTGCTGGTTGTCTTCCGTGTGTTATCTCAGTTGCTACTGACGTTTTACTATCCAAGACAACTGCATTAATTTTCATCCCTAATAATTTGCAGCGCAACCATTTTTTGGGCTGTTAGTTTCTTGCATAGATAGTTTTACTCAATGTTCTGCTTTTGCAGTCCTTTGAATGTTGATCTTGTCTAAAAACAATTTAAACACAGTCGGGACTTCTGTACATATTCTAGTCGCTCAATTATTTCCAGTAAATTTAACTTTCCACTATCCCATTTAGAATGCTGCCCGTCTTTGAAAGCACAACCGAGAGAGTTTCTTTTACTTGAGACTTCGCGGTTTGGCTTATCCCGTTCTGAAGATCAATTTGTTCAAAAGAACAAGTTCTCTGCTAACATAAGTTTTCTTGAGCAGTCGCTTTGGACAAAGGCCACTGCTTAAAATCATCCTGTTTACCTCCAAGTAAATGACGATCTCCCACTTGTCGCAACCCGTGTTCTTTCAGAGGAGGACGCAGTTTTCTTGTTGCCGATCTCCGAGCTCTTTTTGAATGTAGGTCAAAGTTGAGTCCAATTTGGTCTAACACGCTTACTACATATAAAACCACGTGTGCAAATTTGACAACACTGTGAATCTCATGCCCGCACTAACAAGATGAAGAAAGCAAACTTTTCTGGATTCATTCAGGAACACATCACCCACAAGCTCATTACTATCGGGAGCGTCTTTTAGCATACGGACGGTCTGTATAACAAAAATAAAACAAATAAATCGGACAAAATAATAATAATATCACAATATTTTCTCAATTGTTGAAACCAACCAAACACAGAATTTCGTCGCCTAGTCAGCACTTGGAAATTGCTTCAGTGTTCCTTCAGATCTCCAGATAACATATAATGAGTAGGAACAAAATCTTTTTTTTCTAAAATTTTGATAAACTTTAGTTTTGTTTGGTTGCGAAAACTAAATGAACTCATTTCACCAGCAGATCCTTTTAGTTTTGATTTAAAGTTTTTCTCAATTTCTTTTCTGTTGCGGTATTGTATTTAAGAAGTTCATTTTTGTTTGCACAGCAATTAGACAGTTCAATGCGAATCTCCTGTCTAAATTAAACCTTCGCATCTTAAACAACGTAAAACAGGCCAATTCAATGATTAAGTTTCAATGCAACATTTTCTTATTTGCATGAGACATTTTGATCGAGTTTTAGTTATTATTTTACCAAAAATTATTTTAAAAAATTGTGCACGTTACAATTATAGAGAAAGGTGAAATGTGGTACACTGGGGTTATGTATTTGCACCAATTTATGTAAAAATTTACTAAATTTGACCTCCTCATTTTCAAACCACTCGATAAACCATGACATTTATTAAATCATATTATTTCATTTATTTATTCATATTCGCATCTCTGTGAAAATTATATTGTGCTATCATTCATAAGTTCTTACGTTTCCAAAACCAAAAATTTTATTTTCAGCTCCAAATGCAAGTTACACTTAATTGCTTTTCAATTGCTATATCATTGAAAAAAATAAAATTTCAATTGAACTAGGAAAAAAGCAAGCGGGTCTGAAAAGCAGATTGGTCCACAGGACCGAACTATGAAAACAAGCGGCACTGGGCGCTTTTAATTGCAACCAACCTTCAAAAAAATTTGCTTGCGAACTACAGGAAAGTATGTCAGAACTGAGTGGCTCCGAATTAATCATTAGAATTCTCATCAATGTTCAACAAGTATGTCCATGATGCATGAATGTTCATCATTGTTACTTTTTTGAATTCAAAATTAACCGAAAAGTTTATACTCAGTCATTTATTTTTGCGAAGGAGCTTAAAAAAAAGGTTTTCAGTGAGTTTGCATTTCTTTCATTTTTTTCTAAGAAGAACGCTTCAAATTCCTGCGTTAAACCGTAGCGTAACGTTCGACTACATTTTATACAGAAAAAAAAAACAAATTTTCCAATTGAAAAAACCGACAATTTCTTACGCCCAAAACCGAACATACTGACGATGTCTTACGATTAAATACCGAACATACTGAATCTCTCTTGCGTCCAAAAACGATGACTCTGAATCTTTTTTAGGCTCAAAACCGACGATACCAAACAAACATACCGAAGCTGCCTTACGTTTGAAACCGAAGATAACAAAAATTTCTTACATTTTTGTCGTTTTTGTTTGGTCTTCTCAACTAGGGAGCAGAACTCAGCATCGTTAAATTAAAACTTGAACCATACTTTTGATGTTCAACTGATGTTTGCGACTGACCTAAATAGTTCTGAATATTACGCATTGCCTGAATTTTTCTTATAAAAGTACTTAAAATTATGTGGAAATTGCAGTTGTGAGCATTCCATGAACGAACTGTCAGCTCTGCATTTCGGATGGTTGTCATGGACGGTTTGAACAATTTCCGAATTTGTAGAATGAACATTAGGATATCCAGTAACTTCACAAAATAAGTGAACGTTCCTAATAATTTTAAGTACTTTTATAAGAAAAATTTAGGCAATGCGTAATATTGCGCTTCACTTTTTGGGTTCTTTGAAGAAGTAAAATTGCGTTCACTTTCAATCATTTTACAAAGTCTTATACAAACGAAAATATAACCCAGGTTGAGGTGCCAGACCGAAAATCGATATGTCCAGACCGTCCCAGACGGAAAGTGCCTTTGTCCAGACTTTCGTGCGTTCAAAAAATTTTTCGTGCGTGCATCGTGCGTTCAAAAGTCCTCATGTCCAGACTTTCGTGCGTTCAAAATTGCCTATGTCCAGACTTTCGTGCGTTCCAAAGAAAAATTCGTGTGCTCAAAAATTGATAATTTGTGCGTTCATGTCCAGACTATCGTGCGTTCAAAAGGCCTTATGTCGAGACTTTCGTGCGTTCAAAAATGCCTATGTCCAGACTTTCGTGCGTTCCAAAAGAAAATTCGTGCGCTCCATAATTGATAATTTGTGCGTTCATGTCCAGACTATCGTGCGTTCAAAAGGCCTTGTGTCCAGACTTTCGTGCGTTCAAAAATGCCTATGTCCAGACCTTTTGTGGGTTCCAAAGGAAAATTCGTGCGCTCCAAAATTGATAATTTGTGCATTCATGTCCAGACTATCGTGCGTTCAAAGAGCCTTATGTCCAGACTTTTGTGCGTTCAAAAAGACCTATGTCCAGACTTTTTGTGTGTTCAAAAATTGACGATGTGTACTAAAATTGACGATTTGATCTGTCCAAAAAAAACTAGTCCAAAATGGTTCGGTCAGTCCAATTTTTTTTTTAATTTATCACCAATTATGGCTAAAGTGGAGCATACCCACCAAAAATGAGCACAATTGGACTAAAATTGACGATTTGGTGTCCAAAACAATGTTCGGTGATGGAAAAAGTTAAGCCTCATCGAGCGCGGATACTTTTTTGCAAATAATTAAAAACTTGTCCAAAATGGTTCCCTCAGTCCATTTTTTTTATTTCACCCCCATGGACGCCACCTTGTGCGTTCATTTCGGTCTGGACATATCGACTTTCGGTCTGGCACCTCAACCTGGGAAAACTGCAAATTACTGGGTCTTGAAATTGACAACTAAATCAGCTGTATATTTTGCAAAACGGTTCACTATTGTTGAAAGCAGAGGTTGATTCTGGATCTATAAAATCGGGTCTTCAGTTTGAACCAAAGAAACCACACAATTTTTTAAACTTATTGGTTGCACTGTGGCACCTATTTTATTGAATTTTATTTGAACCTGACAACGAAAGATTTTATCTAATTTTCAGCTATTGCTTTTTAAAAATCACGCGCAAGCAGCATCATGGCATAGCCTCGAAAAATGACTACAAAGATTGACTGGGCCAAGTTGTCGAAAGCAAGTGCAAATCTCTGAGTTTGGTAACTTCTGTAACTCCGCCAGTTTGGTAACTCCATCAGCAGAGCACTGCGCTTCAATCCCTTCCCCGGGTCGAGGTGTCACCGCTAAAAATCGCTAAAAGATGTAAGAATTGCGGTGAATTTGAGTAAAAGTGTAAGATTTGCGTTCAATGCGATGAATGCGGTGAAAAAAAACTTTAAAGCGGTGAAAATTTTTTTTCAGCGCTTAAGCGGTGAAAGAAAATTTTTCACCGCTACAAGCAGGATGCGGTGAAAAAAAATTTTTCACCGCTACCACCAGAATGTGGTTAAAAAAAATTTTTCACCGCTACCAGCAGAACGCGGTGAAAAAGAATTTTTCACCGCTAAAATTGCAAATCTTACAAAAATTTACCGCGCTAATTTCAACGCTTATCTTATATTCACAGGAAATATCATTGAAGTAAGTGACAGATGGCGCAGTGGATTACGAAGTTGGTCACACGCATGAGGTAGAGGTTCGAACCCTTGTACGGCAGTTTCTTTTTTGTAAGAATTCCGGTGATGCGGTGAAAAAAAATTTTTCACCGCAAAATTCAACGCTATTCTTACAAAAATTCACCGCTTTCAGCGCATTCAACGCTAAAAGTTGCGGGCGCTTTGCGGTGAAAAAAGTTTTTTTTTCACCGCTATTCACCGCTAATCTTACATTTTTTTTTGTCAAAACATCGACCCGGGTCTTTAGAATCATTGGAATCCTCCTAATTCCTCCGCTGCATAGATTTTAACTAGTAATCCTTGATTAGAACAACTAGACTCACTAAACTTCAAATTGCGTTCTTCTGCTGCCTAATGGTTTTCGCGTCTGCAAAAAATTTGTAAACAGGTTTTTTAGGGGGTATATATTGAATTTAGAAAAGTTGAAACCTAAATTGTTTATCAACAATTGAACTAAGCATCAAAAAATGTATATCTATCGCACACCACATTATTTCCCAAGTTGAGGTCCCAGACGAAAATTCGATCCGCCAAGACCAAAGTGAATACACGAAAGAGGCGTCATGTCTTAATTCAAAATTGCACGGTTTAGAAACATGAATGAACGCAGGAATGTTTGGACAAAGCCAAACTTCTGTCTGTTACAGTATGAACATAGGCAGTTATTTCGTCTGCAACGGTTTGTACATACCAATTTTTGGTCTGGCACCTCAACTTGGGTTATTGTTGGTCTTTTTCATGATTGTAATGTCCTCTTATAATGCCAAGCGCTTGAGATAATTTTTGCTTCATATCGATGTTCTTCTCTTCCTAAACACAGAGCTTAGACATTGCTCTCTTCTTGGTAGTATCCTCGTCTCTTCCTAAGCATCACAATGTACTTCAGCGCTGCAACGTCATCGTCTCCCCGTCTTTTCAGTTTTTCCTGCCGAGCTGACTCAGATTTTTCCATGGCCAATATTTGCAATTCTTCCATCAGGGATAACAAAATTGCACAAACGATTAATATTCTTGAGTTCATTTTAAGTGTAATGAAGGTCAAAAAAGTAATTTTAAAATGTAATGATTAAGTTTTAGAACTGATCAAAATAAAATTGCGCAATTGCTTTAAGTGATGGGTTTCGAGATTATAATTCGAGTGCAAGTTGCACCTAGGGAAATTTTTATCAGCAGTTGACAAACCGGGATAATAATCTGTTAGTTTGGAATTTCTCACGCTCCAATCGGCTTGATATTGTAATAAATACTGATTTGGTCTCTAAAAAGACAAACATTATTAAGTCTACTAGTTAGCCAGCATTCACAGACGGCCCTCCCTACGTAACTGTTGAGCTAAAAGCCTTAAATGACCGCAACAGAGGTAAGATTTGATGAAAGTCTAGATGGAACTTATACAGATAACAGCCTCAATAAAATCACCGGGTAATATAATTTTTGCGAGTTTGAAACCATTCAAGTACAAACTAATGGTTTTTATTGAAAGCTGAATAAAATGGAAGCCAAAAACTAATTGTTTTATACTGCATGGTTTAAAAAAAAAAAGATTTGTGCTTTAAAAATGTGTCTAAATTAAAGTGTCACTAAATGCTTCAATAAAGGCGGGCACTTTATCCGAGTAAAAGAAAAATTAACCCCCCACTCTAACATCTTTTTTGCTCTGTCAAGGGGGGTAAAACGATGTAAGAGTTGGGGGGTAATTTCTCAATTACCCCCCAACTCTTACATCGTAATACCCCCCTTGACAGACCAAAAAAGATGTAAGAGTGGGGGGTTATTTTGTCTTATACCCCATCACTCTTACACCATTTTACCCCCCTTGGAAGCCCAATGCAGCCCAAAAAGACGTAAAAGTTTTGAGCTGCATTTTCCTAAAAAGTCCTCCCATTGAAGCCCCACTCTTACGTCATTTTACCGCCCTTGGCAGCACAACTCTTACATCATTTTACCCCCTCAATCTTACATTGTTTTAGCGCCCATACCTTAAGACTGCCAGTCTTGAACCCACAACCTCTGTACCCTCAGCTGCGTCGCCTAAACCTCCAGACCGTCAATGCTTTTCAAACTCTTGACAGTCTATATATATATGAACAATACTCGTTGGAATTGCTCCCTCTCAACAAATTACCCCCTCAGTCTTATATCAATTTAACCCCTCAGAACAAATTACCCCCCCCCCTAACTCTTACACCATTTTACCCCCCTTGGCAGCCCAACTCCTATATCATTTTACCTCCTCTGGACAAGTTACCCCCTCAATCTTACGCCATTTTACCCCCCTTGGCAGCCCAACTCTTACATCATTTTACCCCCTCTGGACAAATTACCCCCTCACTCTTACACCATTTTACCCCCCTTGGCAGACCTTATCCTACAGCATTTTACCCCCTCTGGACAAGTTACCCCCTCACTCTTACACCCTATTATCCCCCTTGGCAGCCCAACTCTTACATCATTTTACCCCTTCTGGACAAATTACCCCCTCACTCTTACACCATTTTACCCCCCTTGGCAGCCCAACTCCTACATCTTTTTACCACCTCTGGACAAGTTACCCCCTCACTCTTACGCCATTTTACCCCCCTTGGCAGCCCAACTCTTACATCATTTTACCCCCTCTGGACAAATTATCCCCTCACTCTTACACCATTTTACCCCCCTTGGCAGACCTCATCCTACATCATTTTACCCCCTTTGGACAAATTACCCCCTCACTCTTACACCCTATTATCCCCCTTGGCAGCCCAACTCTTACATCATTTTACCCCTTCTGGACAAATTACCCCCTCACTCTTACACCATTTTACCCCCCTTGGCAGCCCAACTCTTATATCATTTTTCCCCCTCTGGAAAAATTACCCCCTCACTCTTACACCATTTTACCCCTCTTGGCAGCCCAACTCTTACCTCATTTTACCCCCTCTGGACAAATTACCCCCTCACTCTTACACCATTTTACCCCCCTTGGCAGCCCAAATCTTACATTATTTTACCCCCTCTGGACAAATTACCCCTCACTCTTACACCATTTTAACCCTCTTGGCATCCCAACTCTTACCTCATTTTACCCCCTCTGGACAAATTACCCCCTCACTCTTACACCACATTAACCCCTTTGGCAGCCCAACTCTTACATCATTTTACCCCTTCTCGACAAATTACCCCCTCACTTTTACACCATTTTACCCTCCGCCCCCCCCCCTTGGCAGCCCAACTCTTACATCATTTTACCCAATCTGGACAAATTACCCCCTCACTCTTACACCATTTTACCCCCCCTTGGCAGCCCACTTCCTACATCTTTTTACCCCCTTTGGACAAATTACCACCTCACTCTTACACCATTTTACCCCTCTTGGCAGCCCAACTCTTGCCTCGTTTTACCACCTCTGGACAAATTACCCCCTCACTCTTACACCATTTTACCCCCCTTGGCAGCCCAACTCTTACATCATTTTACCCCCTCTGTACAAATTACCCCTTCACTCTTACACCATTTTACCCCTCTTGGCAGCCCAACTCTTACCTCGTTTTACCACCTCTGGACAAATTACCCCCTCACTCTTACACCATTTTACCCCCCTTGGCAGCCCAAATCTTACATTATTTTACCCCCTCTGGACAAATTACCCCTCACTCTTACACCATTTTACCCCTCTTGGCATCCCAACTCTTCCCTCATTTTACCCCCTCTGGACAAATTACCCCCTCACTCTTACACCACATTAACCCCTTTGGCAGCCCAACTCTTACATCATTTTACCCCTTCTCGACAAATTACCCCCTCTTTTTTACACCATTTTACCCTCCCCCCCCTTGGCAGCCCAACTCTTACATCATATTACCCAATCTGGACAAATTACACCCTCACTCTTGCACCATTTTACCCCCCTTGGCAGCCCACATCCTACATCTTTTTACCCCTCTGGACAAATGACCCCCTCACTCTTACACCATATTACCCCTTTGGCAGCCCACCTCTTAAGTCATTTTACCCCTTCTGGACAAATTACCCCCTCACTCTTACACCATTTTACCCCCCTTGGCAGCCCAACTCTTACATCATTTCACCCCCTCTGGACAAAATACCCCCTCACTCTTACACCATTTTACCTCTCTTGGCAACCCAACTCTTACCTCATTTTACTCCTCTGGACAAATTATCCCCTCACTCTTACACCACTTTACCCCCCTTTGCAGCCCAACTCTTACATCATTTTACCCCCTCTGTACAAATTACCTCCTCACTCTTACATCATTTTACCCCCCTTGGCAGCCCACATCCTACATCTTTTTACCCCCTCTGGACAAATTACCACCTCACTCTTACACCATTTTACTCCCCTTGGCAGCCCAACTCTTACATCATTTTACCCCCTCTGTACAAATTACCCCTTCACTCTTACACCATTTTACCCCTCTTGGCAGCCCAACTCTTACCTCGTTTTACCACCTCTGGAAAAATTACCCCCTCACTCTTACAGCATATTACCCCTTTGGCAGCCCACCTCTTAAGTCATTTTACCCCTTCTGGACAAATTACCCCCTCACTCTTACACCATTTTACCCCCCTTGGCAGCCCAACTCTTACATCATTTTACCCCCTCTGGACAAAATACCCCCTCACTCTTACACCATTTTACCTCTCTTGGCAACCCAACTCTTACCTCATTTTACTCCTCTGGACAAATTATCCCCTCACTCTTACACCACTTTACCCCCCTTGGCAGCCCAACTCTTACACCATTTTACCCCTCTTGGCAGCCCAACTCTTACCTCATTTTACTGCTCTGGACAAATGACCCCCTCACTCTTACACCATATTACCCCTTTGGCAGCCCACCTCTTAAGTCATTTTACCCCTTCTGGACAAATTACCCCCTCACTCTTACACCATTTTACCCCCCTTGGCAGCCCAACTCTTACATCATTTTACCCCCTCTGGACAAAATACCCCCTCACTCTTACACCATTTTACCTCTCTTGGCAACCCAACTCTTACCTCATTTTACTCCTCTGGACAAATTATCCCCTCACTCTTACACCACTTTACCCCCCTTTGCAGCCCAACTCTTACATCATTTTACCCCCTCTGTACAAATTACCCCCTCACTCTTACATCATTTTACCCCCCTTGGCAGCCCACATCCTACATCTTTTTACCCCCTCTGGACAAATTACCCCCTCACTCTTACACCATTTTACCTCTCTTGGCAACCCAACTCTTACCTCATTTTACTCCTCTGGACAAATTATCCCCTCACTCTTACACCACTTTACCCCCCTTGGCAGCCCAACTCTTACACCATTTTACCCCTCTTGGCAGCCCAACTCTTACCTCATTTTACTGCTCTGGACAAATGACCCCCTCACTCTTACACCATATTACCCCTTTGGCAGCCCACCTCTTAAGTCATTTTACCCCTTCTGGACAAATTACCCCCTCACTCTTACACCATTTTACCCCCCTTGGCAGCCCAACTCTTACATCATTTTACCCCCTCTGGACAAAATACCCCCTCACTCTTACACCATTTTACCTCTCTTGGCAACCCAACTCTTACCTCATTTTACTCCTCTGGACAAATTATCCCCTCACTCTTACACCACTTTACCCCCCTTTGCAGCCCAACTCTTACATCATTTTACCCCCTCTGTACAAATTACCCCCTCACTCTTACATCATTTTACCCCCCTTGGCAGCCCACATCCTACATCTTTTTACCCCCTCTGGACAAATTACCCCCTCACTCTTACACCATTTTACCCCCCTTGGCAGCCCACATCTTACATCATTTTAACCCCTCTGGACAAATTACCCCCTCACTCTTACACCATTTTACCCCTCTTGGCAGCCCAACTCTTACCTCATTTTACTGCTCTGGACAAATTATCCCCTCACTCCTACACCATTTTATCCCCCTTGGCAGCCCAACTCTTACATCATTTTACCCCCTCTGGACAAATTACCCCCTCACTCTTACACCATTTTACCCCCCTTGGCAGCCCACATCCTACATCTTTTTACCCCCTCTGGACAAATTACCCCCTCACTCTTACACCATTTTACCCCCCTTGGCAGCCCACATCTTACATCATTTTAACCCCTCTGGACAAATTACCCCCTCACTCTTACACCATTTTACCCCTCTTGGCAGCCCAACTCTTACCTCATTTTACTGCTCTGGACAAATGACCCCCTCACTCTTACACCATATTACCCCTTTGGCAGCCCACCTCTTAAGTCATTTTACCCCTTCTGGACAAATTACCCCCTCACTCTTACACCATTTTACCCCCCTTGGCAGCCAAACTCTTACATCATTTTACCCCCTCTGGACAAAATACCCCCTCACTCTTACACCATTTTACCTCTCTTGGCAACCCAACTCTTACCTCATTTTACTCCTCTGGACAAATTATCCCCTCACTCTTACACCACTTTACCCCCCTTTGCAGCCCAACTCTTACATCATTTTACCCCCTCTGTACAAATTACCCCCTCACTCTTACATCATTTTACCCCCCTTGGCAGCCCACATCCTACATCTTTTTACCCCGTCTGGACAAATTACCACCTCACTCTTACACCATTTTACTCCCCTTGGCAGCCCAACTCTTACATCATTTTACCCCCTCTGTACAAATTACCCCTTCACTCTTGCACCATTTTACCCCTCTTGGCAGCCCAACTCTTACCTCGTTTTACCACCTCTGGAAAAATTACCCCCTCACTCTTACAGCATTTTACGCCCCTTGGCAGCCCAACTCTTACATCATTTTACACCCTCTGGACAAATTACCCCCTCACTCTTACACCATTTTACCTACCTTGGCAGCCCAGATCTTACCTCATTTTACCCCTCTGGACAAATTACCCCCTCACTCTTACACCATTTTACCCCCCTTGGCAGCCCAACTCTTACATCATTTTACCCCCTCTGGACAAAATACCCCCTCACTCTTACACCATTTTACCTCTCTTGGCAACCCAACTCTTACCTCATTTTACTCCTCTGGACAAATTATCCCCTCACTCTTACACCACTTTACCCCCCTTTGCAGCCCAACTCTTACATCATTTTACCCCCCTTGGCAGCCCACATCCTGCATCTTTTTACCCCCTCTGGACAAATTACCACCTCACTCTTACACCATTTTACTCCCCTTGGCAGCCCAACTCTTACATCATTTTATCCCCTCTGTACAAATTACACCTTCACTCTTACACCATTTTACCCCTCTTGGCAGCCCAACTCTTACCTCGTTTAACCACCTCTGGAAAAATTACCCCCTCACTCTTACAGCATTTTACGCCCCTTGGCAGCCCAAATCTTACATCATTTTACACCCTCTGGACAAATTACCCCCTCACTCTTACACCATTTTACCCACCTTGGCAGCCCAACTCTTACCTCATTTTACTGCTCTGGACGAATTATCCGCTCACTCCTACACCATTTTACCCCCCTTGGCAGCCCAACCCTTACATCATTTTACCCCTCTGGACAAATTACCCCCTCACTCCTACACCATTTTACCCCTCTTGGCAGCCCAACTCTTACCTCATTTTACTGCTCTGGACGAATTATCCACTCACTCCTACACCATTTTTCCCCCCTTGGCAGCCCAACTCTTACATCATTTTACCCCCTCTGGACAAATTACCCCCTCACTCTTACACCATTTTACCCCTCTTGGCAGCCCAACTCTTACATCATTTTACCCCCTCTGTACAAATTACCCCTTCACTCTTGCACCATTTTACCCCTCTTGGCAGCCCAACTCTTACCTCGTTTTACCACCTCTGGAAAAATTACCCCCTCACTCTTACAGCATTTTACGCCCCTTGGCAGCCCAACTCTTACATCATTTTACACCCTCTGGACAAATTACCCCCTCACTCTTACACCATTTTACCTACCTTGGCAGCCCAGATCTTACCTCATTTTACCCCTCTGGACAAATTACCCCCTCACTCTTACACCATTTTACCCCCCTTGGCAGCCCAACTCTTACATCATTTTACCCCCTCTGGACAAAATACCCCCTCACTCTTACACCATTTTACCTCTCTTGGCAACCCAACTCTTACCTCATTTTACTCCTCTGGACAAATTATCCCCTCACTCTTACACCACTTTACCCCCCTTTGCAGCCCAACTCTTACATCATTTTACCCCCCTTGGCAGCCCACATCCTGCATCTTTTTACCCCCTCTGGACAAATTACCACCTCACTCTTACACCATTTTACTCCCCTTGGCAGCCCAACTCTTACATCATTTTATCCCCTCTGTACAAATTACACCTTCACTCTTACACCATTTTACCCCTCTTGGCAGCCCAACTCTTACCTCGTTTTACCACCTCTGGAAAAATTACCCCCTCACTCTTACAGCATTTTACGCCCCTTGGCAGCCCAAATCTTACATCATTTTACACCCTCTGGACAAATTACCCCCTCACTCTTACACCATTTTACCCACCTTGGCAGCCCAACTCTTACCTCATTTTACTGCTCTGGACGAATTATCCGCTCACTCCTACACCATTTTACCCCCCTTGGCAGCCCAACCCTTACATCATTTTACCCCTCTGGACAAATTACCCCCTCACTCCTACACCATTTTACCCCTCTTGGCAGCCCAACTCTTACCTCATTTTACTGCTCTGGACGAATTATCCACTCACTCCTACACCATTTTTCCCCCCTTGGCAGCCCAACTCTTACATCATTTTACCCCCTCTGGACAAATTACCCCCTCACTCTTACACCATTTTACCCCCCTTGGCAGCCCACATCCTACATCTTTTTACCCCCTCTGGACAAATTACCCCCTCACTCTTACACCATTTTACCCCCCTTGGCAGCCCACATCTTACATCATTTTAACCCCTCTGGACAAATTACCCCCTCACTCTTACACCATTTTACCCCTCTTGGCAGCCCAACTCTTACCTCATTTTACTGCTCTGGACAAATTATCCCCTCACTCCTACACCATTTTACCCCCCTTGGCAGCCCAACTCTTACATCATTTTACCCCCTCTTGACAAATTACCCCCTCACTCTTACAACATTTTACCCCCCTTGGCAGCCCACATCCTACATCTTTTTACGCCCTCTGGACAAATTACCCCCTCACTCTTACACCATTTTACCCCCCTTGGCAGCCCACATCTTACATCATTTTACCCCCTCTGGACAAATTACCCCCTCACTCTTACACCATTTTACCCCTCTTGGCAGCCCAACTCTTACCTCATTTTACTGCTCTGGACAAATTATCCCCTCACTCCTACACCAATCTACCCCTCTTGGCAGCCCAACTCTTACCTCATTTTACTGCTCTGGACAAATTACCCCCTCATTCTTACAGCATTTTACTCCCCTTGGCAGCCCAACTCTTACATCATTTTACACCCTCTGTACAAATTACCCCTTCACTCTTACACCATTTTACCCCCCTTGGCAGCCCAACTCTTACCTCATTTTACTGCTCTGGACGAATTATCCGCTCACTCCTACACCATTTTACCCCCCTTGGCAGCCCAACTCTTACCTCGTTTTACCACCTCTGGAAAAATTACCCCCTCACTCTTACAGCATTTTACGCCCCTTGGCAGCCCAACTCTTACATCATTTTACACCCTCTGGACAAATTTCCCCCTCACTCTTACACCATTTTACCCACCTTGGCAGCCCAACTCTTACCTCATTTTACTGCTCTGGACGAATTATCCACTCACTCCTACACCATTTTTCCCCCCTTGGCAGCCCAACTCTTACATCATTTTACCCCCTCTGGACAAATTACCCCCTCACTCTTACACCATTTTACCCCCCTTGGCAGCCCACATCCTACATCTTTTTACCCCCTCTGGACAAATTACCCCCTCACTCTTACACCATTTTACCCCCCTTGGCAGCCCACATCTTGCATCATTTTAACCCCTCTGGACAAATTACCCCCTCACTCTTACACCATTTTACCCCTCTTGGCAGCCCAACTCTTACCTCATTTTACTGCTCTGGACAAATTATCCCCTCACTCCTACACCATTTTACCCCCCTTGGCAGCCCAACTCTTACATCATTTTACCCCCTCTTGACAAATTACCCCCTCACTCTTACACCATTTTACCCCCCTTGGCAGCCCACATCCTACATCTTTTTACGCCCTCTGGACAAATTACCCCCTCACTCTTACACCATTTTACCCCCCTTGGCAGCCCACATCTTACATCATTTTACCCCCTCTGGACAAATTACCCCCTCACTCTTACACCATTTTACCCCTCTTGGCAGCCCAACTCTTACCTCATTTTACTGCTCTGGACAAATTATCCCCTCACTCCTACACCAATCTACCCCTCTTGGCAGCCCAACTCTTACCTCATTTTACTGCTCTGGACAAATTACCCCCTCACTCTTACAGCATTTTACTCCCCTTGGCAGCCCAACTCTTACATCATTTTACACCCTCTGTACAAATTACCCCTTCACTCTTACACCATTTTACCCCCCTTGGCAGCCCAACTCTTACATCATTTTACCCCCTCTGGACAAATAACCCCCTCACTCTTACACCATTTCACCCCCCTTGGCAGCCCACATCCTACATCTTTTTACCCCCTCTGGACAAATTACCCCCTCACTCTTACACCATTTTACCCCCCTTGGCAGCCCACATCTTACATCATTTTACCCCCTCTGGAAAAATTACCCCCTCACTCTTACACCATTTTACCCCTCTTGGCAGCCCAACTCTTACCTCATTTTACTGCTCTGGACGAATTATCCGCTCACTCCTACACCATTTTACCCCCCTTGGCAGCCCAACTCTTACATCATTTTACCCCCTCTGGACAAATTACCCCCTCACTCTTACACCATTTTACCCCTCTTGGCAGCCCAACTCTTACCTCATTTTACTGCTCTGGACAAATTATCCCCTCACTCCTACACCAATCTACCCCTCTTGGCAGCCCAACTCTTACCTCATTTTACTGCTCTGGACAAATTACCCCCTCACTCTTACAGCATTTTACTCCCCTTGGCAGCCCAACTCTTACATCATTTTACACCCTCTGTACAAATTAACCCTTCACTCTTACACCATTTTACCCCTCTTGGCAGTCCAACTCTTACATCATTTTACCCCCTCTGGACAAATAACCCCCTCACTCTTACACCATTTTACCCCCCTTGGCAGCCCACATCCTACATCTTTTTACCCCCTCTGGACAAATTACCCCCTCACTCTTACACCATTTTACCCCCCTTGGCAGCCCACATCTTACAACATTTTACCCCCTCTGGACAAATTACCCCCTCACTCTTACACCGTTTTACCCCTCTTGGCAGCCCAACTCTTACCTCATTTTACTGCTCTGGACAAATTATCCCCTCACTCCTACACCATTTTACCCCCCTTGGCAGCCCAACTCTTACATCATTTTACTGCTTTGGACAAATTATTCCCTCACTCCTACACCATTTTACCCCTCTTGGCAGCCCAACTCTTACCTCATTTTACTGCTCTGGACAAATTACCCCCTCACTCTTACACCATTTTACTCCCCTTGCCAGCCAACTCTTACATCATTTTACACCCTCTGTACAAATTAACCCTTCACTCTTACACCATTTTACCCCTCTTGGCAGTCCAACTCTTACCTCATTTTTCCACCTCTGGACAAATTACCCCCTCACTCTTACAGCATTTTACCCCACTTGGCAGCCCAACTCTTACATCATTTTACACCCTCTGGACAAATTACCCACTCACTCTTATACCATTTTACCCACCTTTGCAGCCCAGCTCTTACCTCATTTTACCCCCTCTGGACAAATTACCCCCTTACTCTTACACCACTTTAATCCCCTTGGCAGCCCACATCTTACATCTTTTTACCCCCTCTTGACAATTTACGCCCTCACTCTTACACCATTTTACCCCCCTTGGCAGCCCACATGTTACATCATTTTACCCCCTCTGGTCAAATTATCCCCTCATTTTTACACCATTTTACCCCCCTGGGCAGCCCAACTCTTACTTCATTTTACCCCCTCTGGACAAATTACCCCCTCACTCTTACACCATTTTACCCCCTTGGCAGCCCAACTCTGACATTATTTTACCTCTCTGGGCAATTTACCCCCTCACTCTTACATCATTTTATCCCCCTTTGCAGCCCACATCTTACATCTTTTTACACCCTCTGGACAAATTAGCCCCTCAGTCTTACACCATTTTAACCCCCTTGGCAGCCCAACTCTTACAATATTTTACCCCCTCAGGACAAATTACCCCCTCACATTTACACCATTTTACCCCCTTGGCAGCCCAACTCTTACATTATTTTACCCCTCTGGGCAAATTACCCCCTCACTCTTACACCATTTTACCCCCCTTTGCAGCCCACATCTTACATCTTTTTACACCCTCTGGACAAATTAGCCCCTCACTCTTACACCATTTTACCCCCCTTGGCAGCCCAACTCTTACATCATTTTACCCCCTCTGGACAAATTACCCCCTCACTCTTACACCATTTTACCCCCTTGGCAGCCCAACTCTTACATTATTTTACCCCTCTGGGCAAATTACTCCCTCACTCTTACACCATTTTACCCCCCTTGGCAGCCCAACTCTTTCATGGAAATTTCAGTTAGGGGGTAATTCCTAAAAAGTCCTCCCATTGCAGCCCATTGCAGCCCACTCTTACATGGCAATTTCAGTCAGGGGGTAATTCCTAAAAAATCTTCCCATTGCAGCCCATTGCAGCCCACTCTTACTTGGCAATTTCAGTCAGTGGGTGTAATTCCTCAAAAATCCTCCCATTGCAGCCCAACTCTTACATCAATTTACCCCCTCTGAACAAATTACCCACATACTCTTACTTCAATTTACCCCCCATAAACAAATTACCCCCCCCCACACTCTTACAACAAAATGGGAGGATTTTAGGGAAGACATTCGACCCGGGTACCAAGCACGGAAGGATGTTATTCGGAGGGGGGTTGGGGTTGTTGTGTGGTGGGCGGTGGGTGGTGGGTGGTGATGACCCTAAAAACGGATCTTTCAGCTTTCCCAACTCGATTCTAAATCTCGCAATCAATTCAAGGAGCAGGTGCTGATGTGAACGGTTGCATCGGCCATGCTGTCCACAGCCAGGGATGGGAAAGCGACTTCAGGAATGGGCTGCTGACGTGAGCGGCGAAAACACTGTCATCCACGATCAGGAAAAGGAAAAATAGTTCAAAGATGGGGTGAAAATGTGATCTAGGCGGTGTATAATTGAAACGAACTTTCGGTTGAATTGCTGGGAAGGGAGGTGGGTTGCTGACCGGGGGGCTAAATTGTCTTTTCAACATGGCGTTAAACCAACTCAACCTTTTGCAAATTTCGAGAGACTGGCTATTCTATGAAATATATGACGAATGCTTCCTCTCAATAAACGAAATATTTTCATGAGAATTGTTATTTGAAAACTGTAAAAATGTTGAGTGGTTTTTGTTCGAAACATGTAGGATTTTTTTATTTTGAGTGTTATCAATTGAACTATATTTTGGTATGTTTTGCGCCAATTTGGCAAGTAGTAGCTGATTTTGGCTAAAACTAAGAACAAATTTGTTGGTTGAAACAAAAGGGAAAAGATCGAACAATATTCTTCATGCTGAAAACGTGCAAATGGTTTTAACAAGTTCACTTGATTTTCTCATTCTTATTCAAGAGGAATATTTTTTTGTATGCAACCCGGTTGCACATAATCACGCTGTCACCGTTGTTCACAATTGCTAGTCAAAATAAATAACAATATTTCATTTAGAAAGATATGAAAGAAAACCTAAATGATTGTTAATTACAGAAATGTCCATTGCATTACTAATTTTGGAGAAAAAAGACAACACTTAGCAGTTTTATAACTACCCATAATAGGGCTCACTAGAGGAATTGAGTCTTAGAACTGGGTACCAAGTAACTACAAAGTAAATTCGAACTGGGTAAGTTTTTGACAATAGAATACTCAGTGACGTGGACAATGAATGCCTTTCCAGCAATACAGTTGGCAAAAGTTAGTCCTTTTCCGTCTCTTCTGTCACTGGATAAGTTTATTTTTTTTCATCGTCAATAAAAGCACCATTTTACCCCCTTGGCAGCCCAACTCTGACATTATTTTACCCCTCTGGGCAAATGACCCCCTCACTCTTACACCATTTTACCCCCTTTGCAGCCCACATCTTACATCTTTTTACACCCTCTGGACAATTTAGCCCCTCACTCTTGCACCATTTTACCCCCCTTGGCAGCCCAACTCTTACATCATTTTACCCCCTCTGGACAAATTACCCCCTCACTCTTACACCATTTTTACCCCCTTGGCAGCCCAACTCTAACATTATTTTACCCCTCTGGGCAAATTACCCCCTCACTCTTACACCATTTTACCCCCCTTTGCAGCCCACATCTTACATCTTTTTACCCCCTCTGGACAAATTACCCCCTCACTCTTACACCATTTTACCCCCTTGGCAGCCCAACTCTTACATTATTTTACCCCTCTGGGCAAATTACCCCCTCACTCTTACACCATTTTACCCCCCTTGGCAGCCCAACTTTTTCATGGAAATTTCAGTCAGGGGGTAATTCCTAAAAAGTCATCTCATTGCAGCCCATTGCAGCCCACTCTTACATCGCAATTTCAGTCAGGGGGGGGGGGGGGTAATTCCTTAAAAGTCCTCCCATTGCAGCCCATTGTAGCCCACTCTTACTTGGCACTTTCAGTCAGTGGGGGTAATTTCTCAAAAGTCCTCCCATTGCAGCCCAACTCTTACATCATTTTACCCCTCTAAACAAATTACCCCCATAATCTTACATCAATTTACCCCCCATAAACAAATTACCCCCCCCCCCCCACTCTTACAACAAAATGGGAGGATTTTAGGGAGGATATTCGACCCGGGTACCAAGCACGGAAGGATGTTATTCGGGGGGGGGGGGGGGTTGGGGTAGTTGTTTGGTGGGCGGTGGGTGGTGGGTGGTGATGATCCTAAAAACGGATCTTTCAGCTTTCCCAACTCGATTCTAAATCTCGCAATCATTTCAAGGAGCAGGTGCTGATGTGAACGGTTGCAACGGCCATGCTGTCCACAGCCAGGGATGGGAAAGCGACTTCAAGGATGGGGTGCTGATGTGAGCGGCGAAAACACTGCCTTCCACGATCAGGAAAAGGAAAAATAGTTCAAAGATGGGGTGAAAATGTGATCTAGGCGGTGTATAATTGAAACGAACTTTCGGTTGAATTGCTGGGAAGGGAGGTGGGTTGCTGACCGGGGGGCTAAATTGTCTTTTCAACATGGCGTTAAACCAACTCAACCTTTTCGCAAAATTCGAGAAACTGGCTATTCTATGAAATATATGACGAGTGCTTCCTCTCAATAAACGAACTATTTTCATGAGAATTGTTATTTGAAAACTGTAAAAATGTTGAGTGGTTTTTGTTCGAAACAGTTAGGATTTTTTTATTTTGAGTGTTATCAATAGAACTATATTTTGGCATGTTTTGCGTCAATTTGGCAAGTAGTAGCTGATTTTGGCTAAAACTAAGAACAAATTTGTTGGTTGAAAAAGGGAAAAGATTATTGAACAATATTCTTCATGCTGAAAACGTGCAAATGGTTTTAACAAGTTCACTTGATTTTCTCATTCTTATTCAAGAGGAATATTTTTTTGTATGCAACCCGGTTGCACATAATAACGCTGTCACCGTTGTTCACAATTGCTAGTCAAAATAAATAACAACATTTCAATTAGAAAGGTATGAAAGAAAACCTAAATGATTGTTAATTACAGAAATGTCATTTGCATCACTAATTTTGGAAAAAAAAAGACAACACTTAGCAGTTTTATAACTACCCAAAATAGGGCTCACTAGAGGAATTGAGTCTTAGAACTGGGTACCAAGTAACTACAAAGTAAATTCGAACTGGGTAAGTTTTTGACAATAGAATACTCAGTGACGTGGACAATGAATGCCTTTCCAGCAATACAATTGGCAAAAGTTAGTCCTTTTCCGTCTCTTCCATCAGTGGATAAGTTTATTTTTTTCATCGTCAATAAAAGTAAAAAATTTATATGCGAACTTTTGAAGAACTGTCACAGTTGTCCACAAGAAGTCAAAATTGCCCAAAATTGTTAACTTTACAACATATTGTTCAATTTTTGTAAATTTTAATTGTATTCCATTTCTTTAAAATCCAACCTCATTAATCTTGAAACCGACTCAATCAATGATATCAATGATTCCGCCACATCTTTTGTACAAATGTCTGGGACAATTCACGCTTTTTCAGACTGCGGAGATCAAAATTCACACTCAGTTTTCAAAAACTATTAAACCATTAAACCCGAAATTCTGGAAATGTAAAATGCAATTTTTACAGATTAAAAAAATTGGAAAAAACCAATTTTCTTGTTCATAGATTGCAGGGAGGTGTTCCCAGTAGAGCAAATCGATATCATGAATTATCTTGTGTTTCTCTAAATTCTGATTTCTTGATTGCAGCAAAAAACTACTTTACATCTGTTTTTGTATCGAAATTACCATCGATTTCATCAATTTGTGTTTATTTGTTGCTACTTGTTGAAAACTAATCGTTATATCTCTGTTAGCTCAAAAGTTGTTTCCTGTTTTATAAATCAGATTGCAGGCAAAAAAACATTGAATGGTCTAAAAACTGAAGAGCATCAATGACTACCTTAACTTTCTGACAATATACAAACGCATCATCTTACGTCTACAATTGATTTGTTTCTTTGAACTTTCATAGCTAAAAGACAAATAGAATCGGACTGCACTTCTTGAAACCACTAACGGAAAACGAAACCAGAAGTAATGTATAAATGTAAAAACAATAACAAAATCTATAACAAAGTGCTTTTATGTCTTAGGAAACCGCATCCGATAGGATTTAATGTTTTTGGTGCAAGTTTAGCGCAATAACTACGAGCATTGAAATCATAGTTCAAATTAAATTGAACAAGATTATTGCAATGATAAACCAGACTGAAAATTGGATCAATTTTGACATGAAAAAAAATTATTACAAACCAAAACAGTTAGCTGGTGCATATGGTCAATTTTTTGGGCCAGAAACTAAACTTTCTAAAAAGTTTGTGCTGTTTTATGTTTTTGAGCAACATGTAAACATTATATTGGTGTGTTGACATTTGCAAAAATTTTGTAAGTGTGCTAAATCGTTTGCAAACAAGATTTTAAAAAATTATAGTTATTTAAAATTATTCCAGAGTGAAGACCAACAGAATTTTTATAAGAATCTGTGTTTTGACACATTTAACAGCCATCATTTTAAGCAAATCGATTGAAATTGACAACACAAATTATTGGAGCCAGACAACACAGAGGCGTAGCTCTAAAATCACTGGGCTGACAATTAACAAGAACCCAGAGAATTGAAGCTTGATATACCCCGAAAAACAACTTTTACGAAAATTGAATTAATCTGCCGAAATTTTGAAAAACAGAAACCTCTTGGTTGGATCAAACTTGGAAAGCTAAACTGAAAACCTTTTATATAAATAGTATAAATAAATAATTTAAAAATATAATAAATATGATACACGAAAAACTTTCCAGATAAAATTAGAACAGAGACAATTGCCTGACCCAAAAACCCACATCTAATTCAAAATTCAGTTGACTCCGATTCTGCAGTTGCTTATAGGATTATGTACATATAACGCTCAAAAAATTGAAACACAATAGATGCTCATATATAATAAAAGTTTTGTATCATTTAAGTTATTTTGCTGTGATAATGGAATTAAAGTGTATTGAAAAACACTTGAATTCCAATGTCAGATATATAAAACCCTGGCAACGGGAGTGCATTAATAGTAGTGAAAGAATAAAAATAACTGAAGTGAAAAAAAAACTCCTGTACAAAATTTAAATCAAGAAAACTTAAAGTTTCTCCATGACAGGCCTCTATACCTAATTTCGATATAATAGTGAAAATTTCTTTGTTAAATGTGCTAATATTCTTTTCTTATCATTCTGTAGATTCTCGTTTTGTTGCAAAATTGTTTGATATTATGAAGTCTTTCCATGAACTCACTGCACTTGCGAAAAAAGTTTCTTAAGTAGTTAGTTTGATATTTGAGTCCGAAATGAATCTTTTTCGGGCGTTTATTCTGGTTGTGTTTGATTATTGGAACATTCAGAATATGGAAAACAAGGAGTCTAAGAGGGTAAAATTTAGTCCTTTTGTCTCGCGATATGCATAAAATTATAAAAAAAAATTTTAAAACATAACTAAAATGTCTTTGTCAAAATTGCTCAGAGCTCGAAATTGCAATTAACAACGCATAAATGCACGCCCATATGCGTAAGAACATACCTTTTCTCTAGCTCGGAATTGAGGAGCAATACAAGCAATAAATTATGTACACGGATTCGGTAGTACTAGTATCGTTATAAACTAAAACCTTGTGTCATACGTTTTTAGAATGAAAAATATTAAGAAAAATTTTTCGTCTTTTCTAATGAAAATTGGGAAAGCGCCTCTTGTGAAAATGGTGGTAAAAACAGTGCTGACGTCTCCTCCCGACAATGGAAACAAACTGTGCTGAAGTATGCTCCTGGTTACTTGGTAAAACATTGAAAATTTTTGAATCTGCTAATACTAAAATAACAACACGTGTAAGAAAACAAGCGCAAGTCAAAAAGCATTTATCACAACCAACTAAACAAATTAGATTGAGAGAAGTCGCAGGTGAAATCATTTCTGACCCGGAGGATTGTAAAATTAGAATACAGGAAATACATTCAATTTTTGATGACAATTGGAAATAATAAAATATTATGATCAACCAGAACGACCTGTTGGCGTCTATTAATAATTTGTTTGATGCCGAAAAGCAATGATTTGCTGCTAAAAAATTTCTTGAAAAAATGGGAAGAAGTTTGTCATCATTAAATAGCATGTTACCAGAGTTAACACATTGTAAAAATAACATATCTACGCGTTTCATGCTATTTCTATAAACTGATTAAATTTAATAATCAAATAATAAGCTGCATTACAAGTTAATAATGCAAATTACAAGTTAATAATACTATAGCGAAGTGGCGAAATGCAAATTACAAGTTAATAATACTATAGCGAAGTGGCGAAATACAAAACTGATTTGCTAAACCTCAAACTAGAACACAATCAGCAAAAAAAAAAATCCACTAAAATCAAAGCCGGAATAATTCTGAAAAGCACTCAACTCTATCACAAAACTCCGTTTTCAATTAACTGGCATCTACTGAAAGGACCAATGATACTTTTTTCTCAAAAATGAGTCAAAAATTGATAAAAAATACTCAAAAAATCATTTGAACCAAAAACAAAGAAAAGTCAATTACATCTGTGCATAATACAAGAATATGTAACAACAAAAAGAAAACAATATATTGTGTATTGAAAAACATCAAACTACTCACACAACAGCAGGCAAGCCCTGTTAGGCTCACAAACATTTCTATTGTTGAAGAAAAACAGCAAAACTGCAGGAAATTGGGAAAAATGATTACACAAGTATTGAACTTTCGAAAATATCTGAAAAACCTCGAAAACACCATGAAACTCATATTAAAAGCAAATTTTTGTAAAACAGTATCAGAACACGCTTACAGAAAGATTCTTCATAACTCAATTTAAAACTCTCTCGAAACTAATGATATCAACAAAAAAACACTCTATTTTCGCTGTTCGTGTCATTTCAGGTTCAAGACCTCTCTAATTTGTTTCACGCGTTTCATTTCCTGCTTCAAACGTCACCGCAAAATAAACTTAATCAAAAGGTCATACCTCCAATCTTCTTCATCGAGTCGCAAAAATGAGAGAATTAACGATAATAGCGAAATAACAATAGAGCATTGCCCCAAAAACTCAATAAACAAAAATTACGAACGAAAACAGAAGAATAACAGGAAACAATTTTTGGTGCAAAACACTTGCACACTGTTACACGAGTTGCTCAAAATCTGATCAAGATAATTTCAATACGAATTGCTTATAAAAAGCGCTCCGAAATATTTTTAAGAACTAATAATTGAAAGGCATAAAGATATGATCGAAAATAAATGTTTTCTTGTTTCTACCATGAAAACTTTGAGAGATTATATTACTCAGGAAAGTTCTCTACCAGAAAAATTGATGAAATTCGGGACTCAGTGATCATTTTCTGTCACGAGAGTTCTGTCCTCTCACAAATATGATGGAATTAGGGATGATTTGTGATCGCTGTGTGTTCTACTTACTGTTGGTGTTTATAATACTTCAGTCAAAAACAGG
Source organism: Convolutriloba macropyga (assembly GCF_964194025.1). Lineage (NCBI taxonomy): Eukaryota > Metazoa > Xenacoelomorpha > Acoela > Convolutidae > Convolutriloba > Convolutriloba macropyga. The sequence goes on from NC_134477.1 coordinate 48,123,808, forward strand.
AATGTTGCTGATTTTCAACTCATCTTAAAAAAATAAAGATTAATTGATCCGGCAAAAAGCGAAAGCAGCAAAACTAAGCATTAATGAACTTGAACTTGAACCCTATATTGAGAGGTCAGCTGTGTTTTGTAACAGAGGTTAATAGTTCTGAGCATTATTAAACGCCTAAATGTTACATATAAAACTAATTTAAGTTCAGTTTTGAAACTGCCCTCGTGAACGGGCGTGAACACGCCTTAAGTAATTGGTAGTAATTGGTACTTAAGAACACGCCTTAAGTAATGCAGGCTGAATGGCTATCGTGAACGACTTGAACAACTACTAAATTTGTAACCCAGGCTGAGGTGCCAGACCGAAAGTCGATATGTCCAGACCGTCCCAGACGGAAAGTGCCTATGTCCAGTCTAACCCTGAAATGAGACGTTTTTTTAAGTAATTTCCTGAAAAAAGTAAACATTCCGTTCGAGCTTTGCTATTTTTGTCACTTTGGTGTAGTAAAAAAATTCACTTTTTAAAATATTTTCCAAGTGGTTTTATACCAACGAAAATTCAAATTCGCAATTTACCTGGTTTTGAAATTTAAGGTTAACGTTGTCAAATAAATCAGCAGTACATCTCGCAAAACCTTTCATTAATAGTGATAGCAAAAAATGCATTAGAACCCACACAATCAGGTCATCAGTTTGAACCAATGAACCCATACAATTGAGTGTTTTGAACTTATTTCTGGTACTTTTGCGCCCTTCTTTAATAACTTTTGTTTTATTCTGACAGCAAACGATTTTGTGTAGTTTTCAGCGGTTGCTTTTTAAAATGCTCGCGCGAACAGCATCATGGCAGAGCCACGAATGATGGCTACAGAGATTGACTGAGCCATGTTAGCGAAAGCCAGAGCGCGTCTTTGAGTTTGGTAACTTCTGTACTCCGCTATAAGAGAAATGCGCTTCAATGCATTCTTTAAAATCCCTGAAAAACGTCCTAGTTCGTCCACTGCAAAGATTTCAACTAATAATCCTTGCATAGAGCAACTCTGCTCAAAAAATTTTAATTTGCTATCTTCTCTTGCTTATTTGCATTTTGTGAACATCAGCTGCCTAATAAACTTTGCGTCTGGAAACAATTTTTGAAAGCAGTCTTTCTAGAAGGCAGCTTTGTATAAGCTTTGTAAGCTTTGAAGCGTTCAAAATTTACATTTCTATAAAAAAACAAATTTATTGCTTCTCAAGATTAGGTCCTTGCATTTCCCATTGCAGTGAGAAATGTCCTTTCCATCAAATGCTGTTCAGGCTCGAAAGGTTTGAATTGGAGCCCTTATCTCTCTAAAAGTCTAATAAACGGTAAATGGCAATATTGCCAAATCTGATAAAATTATAGCAGAAATCATCTTAAGACAAACGTATCCTCTGGAAAAAATTGACATGATAGTTTCACAAAATTTTTTATTAGGCGAAGGAAAGATTCGTTATAAAACAAAAAGATTAGTTTGTAACAACCTGCTTTTCCGAATAAAATCAACATCTCTTTCTGATTTTGCCACAACAAGATCACGTTCATCCAGAAAATACATCGCCACCATTTTTGCACCTTTTGTAATTTAAATAAATGCAAGATTTTAATTTGGTTTTGTTAACAAAAGTTAGTATCAGTTTAGAATTCAGTTTTCAAAAAGATGATTTGTAGAGAAAAATAATAACAACGGACCAGAAAGTGTTTCTTTACCTTGAAACCCTAAAAAACTATATTGATGGGATTAAAAATGAGTGCACCTTGCCTTAATTAATTAGGTATCTAGCAAAAGTTAATTTTTTATCTGGCCAATAAAAATTTTTAACAAAAAACGTCTATTATGAGTATAGTAAGGAGAAGATAAACAATAAAAATTTGAGCATCATTTTTTTGGTTGTCATAAGTACTAAAAATATAAGACATTCGCATGATATGGAACAAATCGAGCCACAATATTTTATCTTTTTGATACAAATGCTTACAAAGATCTAGAGTTTTGAGTAGCCTGGAAAGCGTTGTATGTTTTTAATACTTTTTTAGTTCCATAGTAAGTTACTCATATTTATTACACAACATAATTTATGAAAACTTTCATCAACTCTCTTTTATAATTGTTCGTTCCATCAGGTCAATGCAACTTTATATTTCTCTCCTAAAAAACTCAACAATTTCATATCCATCAAATTTTTGATCGCTGAATGTCTTCGGTTTAAAATGTGTGAATGCTTCCTTTATATGACAAGATCTTACCAGAGAAGCCTCAGGATTAGCATGATTTGCAAAAATTCTGTGATGCTTCACTGTCTACGCGATAAATGGCCCGAAGCCGTTTCACTTTTTAGGTGATCTTGACCCAAATTACTGATCAAAATTAAAGTTTTTTTTCCACAATACATTGTCATATTTTGCCATACATTGAATAAATCTTGTTTGAATTTTATTTTATAATGGAAAATTATTCTGTGGAATTGATTTTTGCTATCACTTTTAAATTCTCAGGCAATAAACACTATATTAGCAGCTTTGATTTTGAGCAACTCAATTAGTTTGCAAAATTTTAGAGTTAATCATGAATACAACTACTTTTAGTAAACCAACTGACGGCAGAATCGAGCAGAGATTTTTGAGTGAAATTTCGATTTTTGGAGTTCAAACGAACAAAAACGTAACTTGCTTTGCAAAGTATTTAAGTTGTCAGAAAATCTAGGATAGACGTACAGAACAACGCAAGAGTTGTTTGGCAGAATATGCAGTAAGAAACTGATTTGTTTAAAATAATTGTCTGGAAAATTGTTACCCCAATCCCACCCCTCAACAATTAGTATTTCCAAAGTCTGATTTGCCTCAAATGTTGACATATTGTTCACAAAAGAATCGGGTATGCAATAAAAAAACAGCGAGCTATTTCCGCTATATCCCAAAGCTGATTAATTTTCTATTGGAAAACAATAAAGATGACAACTCACGATTTTTTTCCAATCACTTGAAAGAAACAAAGATTTAGAAAAAACATTGTGCCTGTCGAAAAACTCAGTCAATTATTAGTGATTTATTCAGCATATTCAACGCAGATATTCAACGTAAGTTTTAATGATAGTTAAAAACATGCAAAGAACATAAAGACTTGTGACTCTACCCAGCATTGTGGTTTTTCAAAAAAAATATTTAAATTAGTTTTAAAAATAAGCATGACTCAATACTAAGTAGAAACAAACTTAAATACAGGATAAATCAGACAAATTCAGTTATTGCGAATCAGAAGGGATAAAAATTGAGCAATTACTTTTCTAAGAACGGTTGCGCATGAAACAGTTATTCAATTATATGTTTCTGGCTATCAATTTACTGTTTGCGGTATTACAAATGTTGGTTATTAATTCAATTACCCAGAGCTCATTTTGAAACAGCGGAGAGAGCTATTTTTTGTGGAAAAACAGAACACTCAAAACAGTTAGACAAAACACCAAACCTATATTTCGGAATTTTGAGGGAGTTTGGTCACTAGTTTGTGTGTGTGTCTGCGTGTTGAATTCTGAGAAAATAAACTTTATGCCAACAACGAAACTGAACATCAAAAGTCGAATAAACCTTCAATCACCACATCATATCCCAAGTTGAGGTCCAAGACAAAAATTGGATACGCCAAGGCCAAAATGAACACAAGGGGCGTCATGTCTCCAAAATTACACGGTTTAGAAAGATTAATGAACGCAGGAATGTTTGCAGACAGCCAAATTTCTGTCTGTGTCAGACTGAACATAGACCATTGTTTCTTTTGCAACTCTCAACTTCGATTATCGTTGATCGTTTCCTTTTGTTTCTTGATATCGATGTTCTACTCTTCTTAATCAGAGAGGTAGATCTTGGTATCCTCGTTTGTTCACATGTTCCCTCTTAAACATCCCAATGTACTTGTCCGCATCATCTTTATGATATAGAAATATCAAAGGATCAAAATATGTACTAAAATTTTAACTTGTCATAATATCATTCAGTTATTTTGTCAACTTTTAGTTATTCACTGAGGTAAGTTTTACCTCCGACAAAAAGTCAAGTGTTCAAATATGTTAATCGTACCATTTTTGTTGCGCATACTAATTTCATTCTTTATCAGCTAAATCTTGAATTCAGTTGCTTGTCAATCTCTCCTGTTTTGAACTGAGAATAGTTTGTTAGTGGAATTGAGTCAGTGTTCATTATCTTAAGAATAGAGTTACGTGCGTAACACTCTCGCGCACTAATTTTGAAAGCTGTAATTTCAAGCTACGTAAATTACATTGGATTCGAACCTCGAATCGAATCCAGTATTAGAAACTTAGACAAGCATTCTCTACCCAATTACATACCGTACGGTCTAAGGTATCAAATGGCGCAGTCAGCACCCATAGATCAAGCCCTTCTTGGGATAAAACCGTTTTGGGAACGACCAAAACTAGAACCCCCATTGAGATGGGAACGATGTAGAATCATCCTGAAGTCGGCAAGTCTCGCAAAAGGAGGCATCTCAATTGACATATTACAAGAAACATCCCAGGACAAGATTACTTTTCCCCTTGAACCGCTCTATGAAGAAGATGTGGACAACAGCACGGCCCAAAGTTAGAGAGTTTGGAGAATTTGTAACGAACATCTCAAAAATGCATGGCTCAACAAATGCCAAAAATCGAAGCAGCGGGAATACAGTGTGGCGAGAGACCGTGGAAATTTTCATTCTTTAGTCTTTGCACGGAAGGTCAAAGGATTTTTGGTTCTCAAGAACCAAAGGTACATATTGATTAAATCTCTACGAAGGACCTTTGGAATAAACTGGACAATGTTTTCACTAAATAACTGAATATAACATTTGACCGTTGTACATTCCTCGCAAAAACAACTCAAACGAGAGCCAGTAGAAAAGTTTTACGGATGCCTTCGAGAATTTTCACTAAACTGTGAACTTGGTAGTCACGAGGAATCCATAATTCGAGATGTATTGATCGCCAACATGCAAGACAGAGGAATACAAAGAGAATTGCTAATTGAAACGAGGACGGCCACGAAAGCGTTGGAACTGGCGATGAACATTGTATTCAAATGGGTATACAAATCCAGTTGAAAATATCGGGAACAGCAGAATAAACTGTTCCTAATCATATTGCAAACACTTCTATAAACAGCATCCAAGACTCATGAAGTAGACCTAAATCGACAATGTCAATAAACTTACAATTTGTCATCGTCAGAACTGTCCAGCTCGAGGAAAAAACTGCAAAAAATGTGGAATTACAAATCGTTTTGAACGAAGAACCCAATGAAGCCGAAACCACGTGTTAACAATGTTGACGATATATCATCAGAAGCTGCTACCATCGGCACATTTGCAGCGATGGAGGAACAAGGGAATCAAATTGATGCAATGATGCAAAGACATAGTATATACGATTCCAACGATGACTCTAATTATGACGACATCGAAGACAACTGCGTAGCTGTTATTTCTGATAGTGACAGTATCAGAAGAAGTGGAGACCGTAAAGATGCATATTCAATTCGGAAACACTGAAACAAAGGCAGTGGTGGATTCGGGGAGCGTTTGCAGTATTATAAAGGAAAACCTAGCAAACGGGGTAGTATTTAATATTAAATAAAGCTACTGGACACAGAAACCGGAATTCTACGATCTCAAAACATTCTATCACGATTCTCCAATGAGTTAATCATGACAATTGGTGTAATCAATACTACTTTGAAATGTAACGATTGGCTAGCTACAAATGAGAATGTCACCGTTGTCGAGGACGGTCACAGACCTATGTTTGGCCGGCATTTGTTCCCACAACTTGGACTCACTAACGCAATCTAAACAAGTACTAAATATCAATCAATATCAATGTTTAAACAAGAAATAAATAACCCTTAACTTTCCAAGCTTCATCTCTAGAATCGGCAAATCTCTCAAACACACAGTTAAATCTACATTTCACACACAAGCATAAAAAAGGACGAGAAGTCTCTAAAAATTTCCAACACTTAGTAAAAGCTGAACTTAAAAATTGTTAGATGAGAAACACATAATAAAATTTAAAAGATTTTCGGATAAAAATTTCATATCTCCCATAAAATATTGATGAATAAATCAATTTATAAAAATGAATATTGAATGACTATTATTATTTATATTATAATTTTTTTTAATTATTATTTTTATTTATTATCATAACTTATTTGACACAATACAACAAAATTTAAGTGCAAATGCATCGAATGAAACAGCAAACTTTTTAACACTGGATTTGAAGTACGCATACATTCAGTTAAACTTAGACCCGAAAACCTTTCGTCATTGTAACTTTAATTTAGTTAGTGGTGAAGGCACAGGCATAAATTTTTTCATTACAGGATTTTATTGTTTAACCGATATGCCGGCAGCATTCCAAAAAGTGATGGATTACACTTTATTTGGACTAGATAATACACATTGTTTTTTAGACGATATCATCGTTGTTAGTCGAAGATCTAATGAAGATCACTTAGAGTTAGTCTATAAATGTTTGAAAAATGAAGATAACTTAAACAAAAAATTGTACCTAAGTGCCACTTCGCTAAAACAGAAAAAAATGATTGGATTTCAAATTTACTCAATCTGGAATTGCACCACTTGCGATTAAAACATCGGCTATTTTAAACCTAACAGCACCTAAAAAGCAGCTACGTCAATTTTTAAGGTCTGTGCACTACTTAGGTAAATTCATACCCAACATATCACAATTTTGTCTCCCACTTTGTCCACTCCTTAAAAAGAATACTAGTTTCATCTGGACTAATGAACTTGAATGCCATTTCCAACACATAAAAGAAAAAGTAGCAAACGTTACAGAAAACACACACTATAATCCCACTTGGAAGCCTCAATCAGATGCGATGCTTCTAGAGCTGGATTAGGGGCTGTATTAGAACAGGGTTCACCAACAGGTTGGCATACAATTGCATTTGCGTCTCTATTCCTTAATTCAAACGAAGAACGGTATAGTGTTAACGAAATAGATTTGTTAAGAGCGGTGTAGTCTGTTGAATAATTTAAATTTTATCTATATGGAAAATCATTCAATATCATCACTGATCATAGAGCATTATTATCAATTATGAAAGAACATAGATCCAACAAATCTTACAATAGCCGTTCAAACCGTTGGGTAGAGCGCTTATTACCCTTTGATTTTAATGTTTAACATATACCAAGCGCGAAAATGGGACTAGTAGATTACATTTGTCGCCAACCAAACAAAAAAGCGAAAGTTACAAACAAATTTGATGAGGAATTTGCGGTTGCAATATTTACCCGCATTTGTGACAGGATTATAGCAATTTATATCAATTTCTCACCACTAAATTGTCAAACACAGCACTTTAACACAGTAAATCACACACATTCCACACGTGCCTTAAATGCTCAAAAAACAAACAATTCCAAATTGTTTCAGACTTAAACACTCGCAAAAATCAGTTGCTTCTTTATACCACTGTAAACGATCCCTATTTCCAAACCGAAAATATTTTCAAAATGAGTGCATCGAATACAACCCCAGAAATTCCCTTAGTATCAACAACTGGACGGGTAACTTTTCAATCCACAACTAACTCTGGGGTAAATTCTACGCGATCATCGAACGAAGGCCCGGCTACTCCAAACCATGAACTGTCAAAAAAGGAGTTGATTGAGAATAACCTCACCCAACTGTTCACAAAGGGATTCCTGTCAGTCCTAACAAGCAAAAATGCCGTGTTAAAAGAGGTTCGGGACTGCATCTTACAAGGAGGTGAACGAAGGTGTAAGGATATGAATCCCTACCTTCATTCATACTGGCGCGACCTACATGTCCATTCGTGTTGCCCGTGTGTTGACGAACGGCTGAAGATTCTAAAGTCCTTAAAAGATGCAATGTTCGAGTCTCAGCACCTGACTCACCCTAGAAGTTGGGGCATGATAACGCTAGGACAGTATGCATTTGGACATTATATGCATCGGGAGATATTGAATAAGGCTGCAAAATAGAATCCGTGTACTGAGATCGGTAATAACCTTGAACCAATAGTACTCGCGTCACCCTGGCATCATGGCAACCTCTTGTAAGCTGTTCCTAACCTACTGAAGAAATACAAATAGACTTTGGTGGACCAATTACGAGTGAGAACGATCAAGATATACATTTTGTTACACGCATCGATCGTTTTTCCAAGTACCACACCATGGAAGTATTTGGTAAAGCAAACAGATCTAAGGTAGTTAACTTTTTGCTTGATTTTTTTTTCAAATCTATAGAGTTCCTAGAAGTATTACACCAGACCAAGTACGCTGTCTTATAGTTAATGAAGATGAAAATGTCTTTTAACACAATATTACTCATATTGTCACAGCGCCTGCAAGCAATCATAGAGCTATTTGATTAGTGGAGCGTTTGATACAAACAATTAAAAGACGATTGAGCTGCATGAAATTAGCCAATAGAAATAGTAAACTCACAATTAAAGACGAAATAAAGTCAATATTATATCAATTGCATATATGCAAACAAAAGACACCAAATGTAACACCTTTCCAAGCACACATTGAAGGAAAATCAAGAACACCACTCGATAATATAAGTACAGTCCCAAAATCTTCAAATCTTTTTTATGAACCATTTCTATATCATTATTTATCCGCATTGAAGAAGCCATGAACAAAGCTCAATTGGATGCGGGTTGGAGGTACAATGGCGAAAAGAACAAAGCGGTATCTCGTTCCATATTTCAGTTGAAACTCTCCAACCCGATACCAGGAATTGAAACTTCACTGGAACTGAAATTGGCGAGAAAAGTGACAAAAAAGTCCAAAAGAGACCTTCGAAGTCTATGGGACACGTTGGCTCCCGGAAGTACTGTGGTCCGTAGTTCGCCCACGACGACAGTGATTGAAGAACCAAACGTTCCCGAGGTTAAAGCACGGAACAGTGATATTGCAAAATTCGGTTCAAAGGCCGAATGCAACACAGATCTTGGGCAATATGCACAAAGACGCCCTCTTCCGTACGATAAGACTACGGAGGAGAAAATTTTATTGCACTTAAAAGAGTTGGAAAAGAAGTACAGGGGCGATATAAAGATTCGCCATCGACAGGCGGACAATACTTCGGGAGTGTCTGCGGCGAACAGCAACATCTTCCATGCCCCAGCCAAAAGTCGTCAAAAACCCCAAATATTTCAACAGCTTCGTCCATTTTCAGCCCACAACTTCAAAAACAGAGAAACCGTCGTGCACCGGACAACTATGGGTCCGAAAGTTCAGTATGAATCTGTCCGTGAGCGATCAAAAAACAGCACCAATCACCAATGCCCAAACGAGCACGGACCACTAACCCTGTCATCGAGACAGTAATTCAAGAGGAAGCTTCCCAACCTCCATTGGTGGAAACTTCATTCGAACTTCCAGTAGTCAGCCCACGGATCCGCGAATCTAACCACTCACAAACACTCTTCCGGATCATGAGTACGAAAATGCTGATTACGAAAATGAGTCCAGCATGAGCGTATTTGACGCTGAACATCAAATTTAAAACAATTAAAACATTCTCAAAACAATTCCGTTTTTTTTGTTCATTTGCAATCTATTTTCATACAATTTTAGCTTGTTTGTCAATGTTTTAAACTGTCACTTATTCGTAGTACTTTTGCTGTTATGTTATTTCAAATTTAGGCAAATCTTATGTTAACGTAAATCATTTGTTCATTTCAAAGGACAGCTACATTTGTGTCACACTTGATGTTCAAACATTGCAGTTTCGGTAATTTAGTCTGTATATACAGATCATTCATTCTCTCATTTTAATCAATTTAGAAAAACATCGCGTTTCCAAATCTTCATGTTGTCATTTCAAATTTGGAACTATTGCCATCAATATTAACTGTAACCTATTATTTATAATAACCAGCAAATACGTTATGTAAAATTTGAAAACTTGAAGTATTCAATTTTTTTTGAAGTTGCTGACATCTGAAATTGACATATTAAAGGATCAAAATATGTACTAAATTATTAAATTGTCATATTATCATTCAGTTCATTTGTCAACTTCTAGTTATTCACTGAGGTAAATTTTACCTCCGACTAAAAAGTCAATTGTTCCAATATGTTCATACGTACCACTTTTGTTGCTCATACTAATTTCATCTTTTATCAGTTAATTTTTGAATTCAGTTGCTTGTCAATCTCTCCTGTTTTGGAATGAGAATAGTTTGTTAGTGGAATCGAGTAAATGTTCCCCATTTTCAGAATAGAGCTACATTCGTAACACTCTCGCGCATTAATTTTTAAAACTGTAATTTCAAGGTACGTAAACTGCATTGGATTCGCGACCTCAAATCCAGTATTAGAAACTTAGACAAGCATTCGCTACTCAATTACATACTTTACGGTCTAAGGTATCACAATCCTCATCGTCTCCCCGTCTTTTTAGTTTATCCTGTCAAGCTGACTCAGACTTTTTCATTGCCAAAACTTGCACAAACGGCTAATATACTTCATCTCATTCTATGCTATAAAGTAATGAAAGTTAGAAAAGTAATTTTGTGTTTTGATTTTTTCTTTTTCGAACTTATCAAAGTCAAATTACGCAACTGCTTAGAGAGATGAATTTTGAGATAATTATTCGAGTGTTTGCTGCACTTAGGGATAATTCTGTCAGGTTGACAAACCGGGATAGCTATCTGTTAGTTCGGAGTTTTTCAAGCTCTGATGAGCTTGGTATTTTGATAAATACTGATTTGGTCTCTTGGAAGACATTATTAGTTCTACCAGTTCGACGACCGCCCTCCTTACGCAGCTGTTGAGATCATGAGCTTTCATTGACCGCAACCAAGTGCGGAATTTATACAGAAAGCATTTTCAATAAAATCACCGGGTACTATTTTTTTGACTTACATTTTGACTTCCATTTTGTTGACGTACAAACGAATTGATTTATTGAACGCTTAATAAGTTGGAAACCAAAAACTAATTGTTTCATACTGCATGATGTAAAAAAATGATTTTTTGCTTTAAAAATGCGTCTAGCTCAAAGTGTCACTAAATGCTTCAATAAAATCGGGCATTTAATGGGAACAATAAATTGAAAAAATTACAAAATTTGAAAGTTTCAATCAATTGTAAAATTCTCGAAGGAGCGAAACTGCATGAAAATGACAAAAAGAGCTTGTTGAATAACAGAAATCCATCTCCTAAAATTGATCTAAAGAAATTGCTTTCACAGAATCAGCGAAAAAGAGTAACTAAGAAGAACTTGAAGTACAAAATGAGTTTTTAAAAATGCAGCATTCCATGGTCATGTTTCACAAAAACACTGTTGCGCAAATAACTCAGCACTTTTACAAAAAAAACCAAATACTTGATTAATCAAGCGTGAAAAAAAATACATACGTTTGCTAAACTATAATACCAATTATTGGAGCTCAGAAAAGTTCCAATTTTCTCCATTCACCAAAAAAACAAGATAAGAAAAATGTTAAACTGTCATCTATGTTTTGAAAATTTTTGTGTTCATTTAAAATAGAAAGAAATAGTTTTCAAAAAACAATTGCAAATCACATAGAATCAATGTTAATAAACTAATATGGATTCAACCGTCATTCCTAAAAACAAAAAATCTGAAAATCAGTAAAATTTTTGAAAAACAGACTTATTTTCGTAAACTTCATTTAGTCAAACCTCTACAAGAAAAGAAACCCTGCTTGTTTCCGACAAAATGATTTAAAAATGCAGATGCGTCGTTTTGCAGAAGAATTTAAATGAGCTGCAAATTTATAAGTTTTGAAAATTTAGATAGTTTTAAAAACAGTGGAGAAACAGAAAAGGTTCTTTGATGAAGCTACTGAAATTTTCCGAACTAATTCCAAAAAACGATGGATGATTTTTTAGTAGTAACTAATAAGAAAATGACTAAATGGACATCTGATTCTCTGTAAAATCCAAAAGTAAAAATCACTTATCGACAAAACAAAATTTTTGATGGACAGATTTTTTTCTGATGGGGACATGTAGGACACCATCAAGCAGCAATCATTGGAGACCGTTTTCTTCAAAATAAGATTTTTTTTAATTGTCTCAATTAATTTTGTGGAATAGCTAGCAAAAAACAAGGTTTAGTGGGCACGTTTCGATAAATTTTATGAAAAGGAAACGAAGTTAAAGATTCCAATAGACTGAAAAACTTTGACGAGTTGCTACATTAGTGCAACTTTTCCAATGACTATAAACGTTCCAAGCAAATTTCAATTTGTTTCTTTGAGAATTAAATGATAAGATTGAGCTATAAATAGGCAATTAAAACTTTGTTTTAAAAATTGTTTCAAAAAATTTCTTCTTTTTTTTAAGTGTTATAAAAAAAGATTTATTCTCATATTTCATTAGGAGTCCATTATTAGTTCCAAAATGCCGATGCATCATGTTGCAGAAGCTTTGGAATAAGCTTCACTTATAAAAAAGTTTTCAATTTTTTGCATGAGCTGATTATGACCAAGCCGTCAAAATTAATTGATCAGCTTTAGCAGCAAATAGGTAATCTTTGATTAGCCACAAATCGCAATCAGTCGATAAGCTTTAACAACAAATGGGTAATGTAACATAACAAAATAGTAAACTAACTTCCAAAATATTTCAATAAATGAGTTGAAGAAGAGAAACAATTCCACGTCGAAAACGTTGAAATTCCCAAGCAAAACTCAATTTGGTTCCTTAATTAATTGAGAGGTTTAGCCACAAATAGCCAACATAAGATAACAAAAAATGAAACTCTTTTCCTAATTGTTTAAATTCTATCGTTTCTTTTGAAACATTCGCTTTTTCACAATGCGACCAAAAGTTTATCAGCCGTTTTGCAAGTCTGAAAGCAGAACAATGGTAGTTGTTAGTGTTTTCACATAAACATGATATCAAACGGCGACACTTTTTCATTGTGCGCTCATTTTTAAGACTGGATGCAACATTTTTTGAGCTAAACTAAGATCAATATGTGTCCCTGGGTAAACATGCAAAACTAAAGATAGTTTTTTCTTGACTTGCAAAAGTTTTCAATTATTATGTTTTAACCATTTTTTTAAATTTAGATTTCATCCAAAAAACGGAGTATTATCAGATCTTTTATTGGCGGCGGAACAAAAATTCAATTGATTTTAGGGATCTAAGCGGGCAAAAATAGAAACAAACATAGAACATAACAAAGAAATGACTAGAAACTTCTGACCGTTGTTTTAGAAATTAAATCAGTAAAAATGTGCAAAACCAATCCTTTTGCTGAACATTGATAGTGAGCTCAATTCTTCTCAGGGACTTTATGTCTCAATAGTTTTTTTGGGGGAATCTCTACACGGTTTGACATAAAATATGCAGAAATTGCAGAAAGGTCATTTTGAAAATGTATTTAGTTTGGAGTATTTAGCTCCTGACATCATTAACTTCAGTCAATTTTTTAAAAATTGACAAAATTTGGCTTGATGGTATTCAGCTCCTCGGTTTTTCAGCTTAGAAAAACGTTCTATGAAGTATCTGACCACCATCTTTTCTCTTTTTTTTTCAGTACAGACAGCCCGCTTATACTGATAAGCAGCGAAACAAGGAGAAAAGGCTCTGAAACATAAATCCATAGTTTATGTGACAAAACCATTAATTGATTTCATCACTTGAAAAGGTGGGATATTCTGTCCACTGGGCTTCAGAAGGTTCATCAAATACAGCCGGAGACCTCAAACGGTGCTGTGCTGCGAATGCAAGGACACCTCAGGTAAACCTCCCTAATATGTACAGTCTAATATGAGTGGGGAAGTGTCAAGGTCCATGGGCCTATTTGCTGATAATTTCTACGAGAATTGTCAACATAATTCATAAATTTTATATGATTTTTCAAAAACCCGCAAGTGCACCAAAGATATAAACGTACGGTGACTTACAAGTCTTTCTGGAATAAATTTGAGTAAAAAAGATTAGCTTTATTCCAAAGTCATTCAATTTCTAAATGATTTTCCAACTTGTCAATTATCATTAGTGCTTTACTTCCCTACAACTTTCTACTTGACCGAATTTAGCAAATTACATGAAAAATTTGAACTCAAATGTAAGTGAAGAGCACAATTCTATGTTTTTATATGTTCTAAGTTACCATTTTCAACTGCACTTACGTTCGCGACTGAGTTGATTAAAAAATTCGACACCAAGAAAAGGTATCTGTAGTTCACATGCGTAAAACGTGTGGAGTCTGCTAACTTATAATTGAATTCGTAACTGTTGCTCCCCGTACCTCAGAGCAGTTACTGAATTGTGTACAACTATGCCGTCAAGCAACCAGATGCACAGAAAGCTCTAATTAGTCTTAATGACAAATGTTAAAAACAATTCTATGTTCATAAAATGTTGCTAATGGGGGCTTAGGGCTGGACGAGGGGCGGGGGGGGGGGGGTAGGGCTGGACGTGGGGGGTGCGTTTACAAATCGCCAGATGGCGGAGGGTTGACGCTGGGTGGGTGACTGGGGGCTGACGCTTACATTGAGATTAAGAACCGCCCTCTTAACACTACAAAATTGTCTCTTCAAAACAGTTTATGCGACAAGACCATTAATTGATTTCATCACTGGAAAAAGTGAGATATTGTGTCCACTGCGTTTCATAAGGTTCATTAATTATAGCCAGAGCCCTCAAACGCTGCTGTGCTGCGAATGCAAGAACACTTCAGGTAAACCTCCCTAATGTGTACAGTCTAATATGAGCGGGGAAGTGTCAAGGTCCATGGGCCTATTTGCTGATAATTTCTAAGAGAATTGTCAACATAATTCATATAATTTTATATGATTTTTCAAAAACCCGCAAGTGCACAAAAGATATAAACGTACGGTGATTTACAAGTCTTTCTGGAAAAAATTTGAGTAAAAAATATTAGCTTTATTCCAAAGTCACTCAATTTCTAAATGATTTTCCAACTTGTCAATTATCAGTAGTGCTTTACTTCCCTACAACTTTCTACTTGACCGAATTTAACAAATTACATGAAAAATTTGAACTCGAATGTAATTCAAGAGCACAATTCTATGTTTTTATGTGTTCTAAAATACCATTTTCAACTGCATTTACGCTCGCGACTGAGTTGATTAATAAATTCGACACCGAGAAAAGGTATGTGTAGTTCACATGCGTAAAACGTGTGGAGTCTGCTAACTTATAATTGAATTCGTAACTGTTGCTCCCAGTCCCTCAGAGCAGTTACTGAATTGTGTACAACTATGCCGTCAAGCAGCCAGATGCACAGAAAGCTCTACTTAGTCTTAACGACTAATGTTAAAAACAATTCTATGTTAGTAAAATGTTGCTAATAGGGGGCTTAGGGCTGGACGAGGGGGGGGGGGGGTAGGGCTGGACGGGGGGGTTACAAATCGCCAAATGGCGGAGGGTTGACGCTGAGTGGGTGACGGGGGGCTGACGCTTACATTGAGATTAAGAACCGCCCTCTTAACACTACAAAATTGTCTCTTCAAAACAGTTTATGCGACAAGACCATTAATTGATTTCATCACTGGAAAAGGTGAGATATTGTGTTCACTGCGCTTCATAAGGTTCATCAATTACAGCCAGAGCCCACAAACGGTGTTGTGCTGCGAATGCAAGAACACCTCATGTAAACCTCCCTAATGTGTACAGTCTAATATGAGCGGGGAAGTGTCAAGGTCCTTGGGCCTATTTGCTGATAATTTCTAAGAGAATTGTCAACATAAATCATTTAATTTTATATGATTTTTCAAAAACCCGCAAGTGCACCAAAGATATAAACGTACGGTGATTTACAAGTCTTTCTGGAAAAAATTTGAGTAAAAAATATTAGCTTTATTCCAAAGTCATTCAATTTCTAAATGATTTTCCAACTTGTCAATTATCAGTAGTGCTTTACTTCTCTACAACTTTCTACTTGACCGAATTTAACAAATTACATGAAAAATTTGAACTGGAATGTAAGTCAAGAGCACAATTCTATGTTTTTATGTGTTCTAAGTTACCATTTTCAACTGCATTTACGCTCGCGACTGAGTTGATTAATAAATTCGACACCGAGAAAAGGTATGTGTAGTTCACATGCGTAAAACGTGTGGAGTCTGCTAACTTATAATTGAATTCGTAACTGTTGCTCCCAGTCCCTCAGAGCAGTTACTGAATTGTGTACACCTATGCCGTCAAGGAGCCAGATGCACAGAAAGCTCTACTTGGTCTGAATGACTAATGTTAAAAACAATTCTATGTTAATAAAATGCTGCTAATAGGGGGCTTAGGGCTGGACGAGGGGGGGGGGGGTAGGGCTGGACGGGGGGTTACAAATCGCCAAATGGCGGAGGGTTGACGCTGGGTGGGTGACGGGGGACTGACGCTTACATTGAGAATAAGAACCGCCCTCTTAACACTACAAAATTGTCTCTTCAAAACAGTTTATGCGACAAGACCATCAATTGATTTCATCACTGGAATAGGTGAGATATTGTGTCCACTGCGCTTCGAAAGGTTCATCAATTACAGCCAGAGCCCTCAAACGGTGCTGTGCTGCGAATGCAAGAACACCTCAGGTAAACCTCCCTAATGTGTACAGTCTAATATGAGTGGGGAAGTGTCAAGGTCCATGGGCCTATTTGCTGATAATTTCTAAGAGAATTCTCAACATAATTCATATAAATTTATATGATTTTTCAAAAACCCGCAAGTGCATCAAAGATATAAACGTACGGTGATTTACAAGTCTTTCTGGAAAAAATTTGAGTAAAAAATATTAGCTTTATTCCAAAGTCATTCAATTTCTAAATGATTTTCCAACTTGTCAATTATCAGTAGTGCTTTACTTCCCTACAACTTTCTACTTGACCGAATTTAACAAATTACATGAAAAATTTGAACTCGAATGTAATTAAAGATCACAATTCTATGTTTTTATGTGTTCTAAGTTACCATTTTCAACTGCACTTACGTTCGCGACTTAGTTGATTAAAAAATTCGACACCAAGAAGAGGTATCTGTAGTTCACATGCGTAAAACGTGTGGAGTCTGCTAACTTATAATTGAATTCGTAACTGTTGCTCCCAGTACCTCAGAGCAGTTACTGAATTGTGTACAACTATGCCGTCAAGCAGCCAGATGCACAGAAAGCTCTACTTAGTCTTAATGACTAATGTTAAAAACAATTCTATGTTAATAAAATTTTGCTAATGGGGGCTTAGGGCTGGACGAGGGGGGGGGGGTAGGGCTGCACGAGGGGGGGGGGGGGGGGTTGGGCTGGACGGGGGGGGGTTGGGCTGGACGGGGGGGGGTTACAAGTCGCCAGATGGCGGAGGGTTGACGCTGGGTGGGCGACGGGGGGCTGACGCTTACATTGAGATTAAGAACCGCCCTCTTAACACTACAAAATTGTCTCTTCAAAACGGTTTAAGCGACAAGACCATTAGTTGATTTCATCACTGGAAAAGGTGAGATATTGTGTCCACTGCGTTTCAAAGGTTCATCAATTACAGCCAGAGCCCTCAAACGGTGCTGTGCTGCGAATGCAAGAACACCTCAGGTAAACCTCCCTAATGTGTACAGTCTAATATGAGCGGGGAAGTGTCAAGGTCCATGGGCCTATTTGCTGATAATTTCTAAGAGAATTGTCAACATAATTCATATAATTTTATATGATTTTTCAAAAAACCCGCAAGTGCACCAAAGATATAAACGTACGGTGATTTACAAGTCTTACTGGAATAAATTTGAGTAAAAAAAGTTAGCTTTATTCCAAAGTCATACAATTTCTAAATGATTTTTCAACTTGTCAATTATCAGTAGTGCTTTACTTCCCTATAACTTTCTACCTGACCGAATTTAACAAATTACTTGAAAAATTTCAACTCGAATATAAGTTAAGAGCACAATTCTATGTTTTTATGTGTTCTAAGTTACCATTTTTAACTGCACTTACGTTTGCGACTGAGTTGGTTAATAAACTCGACACCGAGAAAAGGTATCTGTAGTTCATATGCGTAAAACGTGTGGAGTCTGCTAACTTATAATTGAATTCGTAACTGTTGCTCCCAGTCCCTCAGAGCAGTTACTGAATTGTGTACAACTATGCCGTCAAGCAGCCAGATGCACAGAAAGCTCTACTTAGTCTTAATGACTAATGTTAAAAACAATTCTATGTTAATAAAATTTTGCTAATGGGGGCTTAGGGCTGGACGAGGGGGGGGGGTAGGGCTGCACGAGGGGGGGGGGGGGGGGGGGGGGGGT